>NC_061512.1:3386962-3404078 GCF_022539505.1 Lolium rigidum | reverse complement strand
TGCTACTCATATCATATCATGCTACTTTCACATCACCCCTGTTACTAGTGCTTTTCCAGTGCGGCTGAATTGACAACTCAGTTGTTAAGGCTTATAAGTATTCTTTACCTCCCCTTGTGTCGAATCAATAAATTTGGGTTTTACTTCCCTCGAAGACTGCTGCGATCCCCTATACCTTTGGGTTATCAGAGACATTGGAGCTCGAAATCCCTGGAGGTGATGGGGGGCTTACACTCAGAGAGGTGCTAGGAGAAATCATTCTCTGGGAAAAGAAGAACATCAGGCTGCCAGGCTGGGTAGCCCCTAGTACCAGTCGTCCGAGCAGGTCACCATCACCTCCTCCAGGTGATCGCAGGCAACCATCACCTCCTCCTACTGATCACATGTCGCCACCATCACCCCATGGGTACGACTTCGACCACGACATCTGTAGTCCATCTCCATCTCCAGCGCCGCCGCCTCCGCCCACTAAGACTCGGAATGCACCCAGCCGGAAGTGTTTTAAGAGTCATGTCCGCAAGATGTCGCCCCTCCCAAAAGTACCAAAGGTTCCTCCCCCCCGTCCTTACGATCGTACTGAAGAGGAAAATGAGGCCATTGTTGCGAAATACAATTATGATTTTTTTTCATAAGCCAAAACCTCCAGCGCCAGAGCCATACACCGAGAAGCAAATAGCATATGCTACTTCTTTTCTAAACACACCATCGCAATATGACTTACACGAGAAGAAGGATGACTATACACGCCACCTTGCGAGGGTAATTGATGACAAGGCGAATGAAAAGGCTAAGAAGAACAAGGATGACAAGGCTAAGAAGAAGGATATTGCTAGCACGAGCAAATCATCGGCTAGAAGTGCAGCCGAGAAGAAGTCAAGTTCAACAAGTGCACCCCTCAAGGCCAAGCAAACGACAAAAGGAAAAAAAGAGAAAGGAAGTTCCCCTCCTCGGAGATCAGCCCAAACAATCGATTCCGGCACTCAAAGTGTTTAATGTTCCCAAGGTGTACCGGGAACGGGGTGATTTCGATATGGAAGAAGGCTGCAAGGCTAGCGGCTGCACAGTGACGTTACCGTGGAGGAATTGATGTATGCGAGCGAGATGCTGCACTACCCACTGCTTGATATAGCTCCTAAATTTTTCTACGGGGCCAACATGGTCGGCACGGAAGCAGCTGCATAAACTGCCAACACATATGCGGAATTTGCATCAGTGGTACCTTGATGCATGCAAGGAGAACATAATGTACATCGTGGCGACTATACGATGGGAATATTACTACCGAAAGGAGGAGATCCATATTGAGATGAATGAACTCTGGCAGTTTTTCAATTTAGAAGCCCTCGACAAATCTCTCATGAGTTGCTATTGTTTGTAAGTTGTTAACTACATATAAGTTCATTTTCATTCAGTTCATGTTCGTTTTCATTGCATATACTCATTATATATTATGTGTTCTCTATTATGCAGACTGAAGATCAGTGAATGCAAAAGTAATAATATTATCAATATTGGGTTTGTTGACCCAGATAAAATACATGTTCAAACGGTAAAGCATAACGGCCAAGAAACGGGGGGAAACCTACTAAGGTTTTTGGGGGAGAAATATTTTTACGTGATTCAATATTGTTTCCTTACAACTACGAGTGAGAGTCTTAATGATCTTTTGTGCACATTCAATTTTTCTTACTCGATGTTAAGTGTAATTCCTGACGTATATACATAACATGTGCAGCTTCCATTGGATTCTACTAGACATTCAACTCGATAAGGGAATAGTTGAAGTAAGAGACCCACTGAGTAGAGGCGTGGACGGGTTCCGCGACTTGCGAAGTTGCTCCAAGTGTAATTTCCTTCATCGCCGCGCTATATCTTTCGTGAGATATCAATTAATTATCCACTCATTCAATCATTCTTTTGCCTGGCAGAGGCTTGAACCGCTTTCAAGAGACATCGTAAGGACGGTACCGGGCGAGAGAAGCTAACATTTACTCATGTACCGTGCCCTCAGCAGCCACAAGGGACGAATCTATGTGGATACTACGTTTGCGAGTCCATTCGCATGTTAACCACTGAGAAGCAGAACAAAAATAAATTCAACGTAAGCAATAACACTCAAAAATTTATTTATTATCGTCAATATTTCGTTATCAAGATTGATATAGTCATACTCATCTCATTTTCGTATATAGATCGACTACATGCGGGACAGACTCCAACCAAAGGAACACCTACTAGGAATTGCGGAGGAACTGGCGGGACTTTTGGTTAGAGAAGTACTAAACAACAAAGGCTTGTTTAGTCCAAATAGATGCTCTACCTCCAAATAGACGGTCGTTAGTACCGCTTGTCGATCGTGAGCTAAATGTATATATATATGTAAGGGGAATCTACATGTAAGGGGAATCTACTTTTGCTTCCAATATTTGTTTGATCGATCTATATATATATATAATGAATGAACGTGTACCACTTCTAGTAGCGTACAAATATATCCAACTTTTATTTTCGAATGAAAAAAATGAAATAACAGGCGGTCGGTGGCGGGGGGGGGGGGGGGGGGGTGCTGCACCTCTCAAACCCTAAAGCGGCACGGCGTTGTGCGCTCGCCACGTAGAGGGCCTTTTGTCGCGGGTGGTAATACCGCCCGCGACAAAAGGGCCTGTCCCCTGCGCGCCCCGCGGCTGCCACGTGGTGGACCTTACGACCCGCGACAAAAGGGGGACCTTTTGTCGCGCCTCCCTTGTCGCGGCTGGCCGCCCGCGACAAAAGGGTCATACGACCCGCGACATTAGGCATGTTTTCCACTAGTGCCTGGAAAAGTTCCGCATCTTGCAGGACTTGCTCCAGGGGTAATTTCAATCATTGTCGCGCTATATCGATCCATTTCGTGAGATATCAGGTAATTATCCACTCATTCAATCATTCTTTTGCTTGGCAGGGTTTGGAGATGGTTCAAGAGGATGGTTAAGGATAGTATCTTCAAAGAGGAGCTAACGTTTACTCCTGTATCGTGCGCCCAACAACCATAGGGGACGAATCTATGTGGATACTACGTTTGCGAGTCCATTCGCATGTTAACCACTGAGAAGGACGATCGTAGATTCAACGTAAGAAATACATTCACAACTTTAATTTATTACCGTCAATATTTTGTTATCAAGATTGATATATTCATATTGATCTCATTTTCTATATAGGTCGAATTCATGCGGGAGAAGCTCCAACCACACCAACACCTACTAGAAATTACAGAGAAACCGGCGAGACTTTTGATGAGAGAAATAATAGAAGACAAGGGCTTGTTTAGTCCAAATAGACGCTTCTGATGATCCCCGTGTAATAGTTCGAATAGACGACGGGCTCTAGTCCCGGTAGTCGTGAGCTCCATGTATGTAAGACGAATCTACGAATAGACTTTTTCTTCGAATATTTGTTTGCTCGATCTATATATAATGCATGAACATGTACAACTTGTAGTTATTTTTGAAAAAAAAATGAAAATAAAAAGGGGGGTGGCTGCACCCATGCCGAACGCCTCCTAAACCCTAAAGGAGCAACATCTTGTGCGCGCCACGTAGAGGACCTTTTGTCCCGGTCTGCGTTACCAGCCGGGATAAAAGGTGGTGATCCCCTGCGTGCGCCGCTGCGGTCACGTGGTGAACTATATGTTCGCCTGGTAAACGGGCCGGGAGGCCTTTGTCTCGGCTCCGTTGTCTCAGTTGGCCAGCCGAGACAAAGGCCACTTACGAACCGAGATAATTGGCATGTTCTCCACTAGTAAATCATATGATGGGATTTCGTCAATCTTAACATCCGCTAGCTCAGGGATGCTCATTACGGTAAGACGTGCAGTCTAGATGACCGACTTCCTTTCTACTCCTGCCATTTTTTAGTTATGCTATGTGAACGATACGTATGGCCAGGCTTTTGTAGACATAGGCACCTGAGGACACGTACGTAAACGAGGTATCTTTACTACTCCCTCCGTTCTTTTTTAATTGACTCAGATTTAGTACAACTTTGTACTAAATTTGAGTCAATTAAAAAGGAACGGAGGGAGTATTAAATTGGAGTTGAGGATGGTGTCTCACTTTGATATCAAACATTGGGAGAATCAGAACCATCCAATCTGAATCCAATGTTTCACGTATCCACCATAAAAGAAAAAAGGTTTAATATGGTAGTTCTAATAAGATCACCGCATGAAGCAAATAATCAGGGATTTCTTTTATATCCGTGCTCGTCAAATACATGCATTAGTAATCAACAATTAAGGAGCTCTATTATTTGCTATCGATAACGGATTTTACAATCATGGAAACTTCAAAAAATGGAATCTTTGCTATTAAATTGGAGTTGGGGATGGTGTCTCACTTTGATATCAAACATTGGGAGAATCAGAACCATCCAATCTGAATCCAATGTTTCACGTATCCACCATAAAAGAAAAAAGGTTTAATATGGTAGTTCTAATAAGATCACCGCATGAAGCAAATAATCAGGGATTCCTTTTATATCCGTGCTCGTCAAATACATGCATTAGTAATCAACAATTAAGGAGGTCTATTATTTACTATCGATAACGGATTTTACAATCATGGAAACTTCAAAAAATGGAAAGCAAATAACGTACATAAATACCTCCTTCCCCATATAGGCCTATGTTCCCCGCAGTCCGCATGAAGTAAAACTTTCCCCTCGTAGAGTCCAGAGTCCCATTATCGCCACGCCGAATCAGCGACTACCAGCTTCCCACCACCATGAATCCCGCATCGGACAACTAGACTTGCCGCCGGAGCTACTGCGAAGGCCCGACTTCTGTCGGTCTTCCCCACTGACCAACAGAGCTCTTGCGACGCTTCAGCCTTTGCCGGTCGTTCCCACGACGCCCCGGCAAGGTCCGCGACGCCCGACCACTGCCTGTCTTCCCCGCAAGTGGAGCGGATGCTAGCAAGAGGAGCCTTGTGATGACGTTGAAGCTTGCTGCCACGACCTCGATGACTGCTTCGACAAGAAAGGTAACTATCTGTCCTCTTTGGAATGTCATTCAGATCAGAAAATTCATTGTGGAAATGAAAACATGAAAACTGATACAATACACTGCAGCATTTTAGTTGTTTCATCACGTGAATTCAAATGGTATATATGAGGCGTGGTTGCAACGGTGACAGAGTTTCAGAATTTTATTTGTTATTTCTGCTCTCCTTTTTGAATTTGGCAATGTAGTGGTTAACGATTGCAAATACAATATGATCACTGCAAGTACATATATGTGGTAAGGGTTTTCTCGAACCACGCAAGACTGCAGGAGAGCTGCATCTGATTAATTTAGAAGCAGAAAGCTTCAGAGAGGTAAAGTGCACGACCAGGATTCATGACCCTTTGCTAGAACACAAGAAAAATAGAAACTGAACCAGCCCTCGGCGTGGTTCCACAGGCCGTTTTAGTTGTTCATTGTATGGTAATCCTCTTCTAGCTAGACGACCTGCAGGCCATGCTCTTTCTCTGATGAAGAACCAAGTTGTCAATTTGCATTTAAACGGTGATCATGACTTCCGTATAGCATTGACCGTATCAAATTTTATCTCTCCGGCGAAGCGTGCTCTGAAAATAGATTAGCGTAGTTCACTTCCTTACCATCCCAAAGCCAAGTCCAAGAGTCATCCGTTTCAGGGTTTAACATCATCTTATTAACTTCTTCCCATATTGTGATGATCTCAAATCTGAGAAGTTCCTGTTTATTGGCAAGGAGAAGGAGGAATCAAGGAGGATTTGACGGTTTGGTCTATCCATGTGTTCCCGACCAGACAATATGTCCATCAATCCAGAACCATCCATCTCCTTCGCATAAAAGGTATGGAGGGCATCATCGGTCGAGACGACACTGTTGTTGATTTAGTAAAAACCCTTCATGTAGACTGCATTCATTTAGTTCGGATTTTTTTTACTGATATGATCTGACATGTACTTTGCAAGTTAAGATCCAAGAGTTTGTATATAATGAGCTAAGGTGATGTTGGTCTTATTTTACGTAGAAAAACTATATGTCAATCCAGTCATTCACAAGCAGGTAGTTGGAGGATGAAAGACACTTGCAATATCCATTTCAGCCGTTGGGGAATTTCGTGGTGGATACTTGATAGGTAATGGACACTATATGTTGTTGCGCTTAGTGTTGCCGTCTGCGATTACAAATTATTTATCGGAATTCGGCATGTGAAAAATCCCCATAAATTTGTGTGATATTTGATTGATTTCTTTGCTAAATATTGTAGTGCCAATATGATTATAAAAGTGCAAGGAAGCCAACCGCAAGGAGGTGCATGTGCTCATCATGTTACAGTGCAGATTGGATCAGTTGTACATTGATAATAAGGCCGGATGGTTGGGTAGGAGGTCTTGCTCATCTATATAGTAGGTAAGACCGAGTAGGAAACACTTTATTTGCTCTTATGGTAAACTATTACAGTAATCCATAAAGTCAAGTATTCAACTGATAGGGAAGATAGATCGCTGAAGCGACAGATGGAAAACAAGATATAGGCTTATTTCTTACTCCTTTCCAAGAAGAATGTCCGGTAGGATTGTTTAAACGAGATGAGAAAGTACCTTTACTTTTAGATTGAAGAAGACGGTTGCCAACCCGACGGAAATGTTTCTATGTTGCTAAGAAAGGAAACCAATGCAAATAATCAGTAAAATAAAGTATAGAGGAGCTCTGCCCTAGAGCGAACTCGAATGAAGTTCATCAAGTGATAGAAGCTAGGAAGAGATAGATGCCTGTTGATGGAGAAAGATGAAATTATGCTTATATAGCAGACAAGGTCAAAAGAAATAACAAATTCCAAGATGCTACAACAAACAAACTTCATACGTAGTCGGGCATGCAGTTTTGGCTCCCGGGTGCATTTGATCCTGTTATCTGTACCGTTGTAAAGTGGTTGGAGATTGGTGTTCACGGTCAATACTCTGACATGCAGGCAGCTGGAAAACAGGTATACGTGATGAACCAGTGTGTACGTCCGTACCTGTGGCCGACTGAAGAGTAACGAGTGGGCAACGGCAAGTTTGCCTCTGACAATGGACGTCTGGTACTGCTAATAGCTAGACCCGCGGAATAAGTCGTGATGGATTTTACCTGGACCATAGTACAGAAGGTAAGTATCGGCTGGCGCGTGAGTTAGGGATCTGCACGGTGAAAAATTAATGTTGTTCCTGGACCTCCTGGCTGGAGGGCAGGACGAGGCACGTTGACTGCTCCGCGTTCTTGATTCCAGCGACTCGCCTGGCGGCTAGGTAAGAAAAGCGCCGTGGGCGCAGTGCAGGCGACCGGGCGAGCATTGGCGGAATCTTCACCCACGATAGTTGGAGTATCTTTACCGGCGGCCTCGATAGTGATTTAGAGGCCGGCGCTAATTTTAAGCTCACACCGGTGCGTGTTAAAAAGCGCCGGCATGTTGTCGAGTCCAATAGAAGCGTCGGTAATCCGTGCCGGTCCCTTCACAAAGGGCGTGAAGTGAGGCGCCTCGCGCCACGAGGGTTTTTTGCGGGTGGAGCCGCCTTAACAGTGCCAGGAGACGACGAATCGCATTAAAAACAACGCGTACTGGAGGTTGTTGGCGTCAATTGCATCGCTGAGGATGGTGGTAGCGACGAGGAGGTGACTTGTCACGCGGCGTCTACCCACCTTCCCACGCACCTTCAATGCACGTCCGCCGTCGCCCTTAAAACCCCACCGACGCGCTACTCTTCTCCCCCATCGTCCAACCCTTGCCGCCGCCACCACTCTCTCAGGCGTCGCGCGACACACCCACCACCATACCAACACCTTGCCATGGCTCACAATGCAGAGGCCGGCGGCGGTGGCGGCGCACTTCGGTCGTTGCAGCTGAGCTACGACAAGGCCGACATCCTCTACTGGCAGCGCATCTCGGTGCCGCTGCAGTTCAAGCTATCACACGGGTGACACCTCTTCAACGCCGGCTATGCTGTGCCGCCGCCTAGACTGGAGATGCTCGCCCTCATCGCCGAGCGACGGGCGCACATGATGCCGCCCGAGCGGCGGGCGCACATGACGACGGTCGAGCGAAACCAGCCGACCAAAGCGCAGAATAGCCCCATGTGGTCGCGGCGTTTCCAAAACGACATCAAGCTCGCGCGCTCGGCGGGCCGCGATGCCGGCCGCACACTGGTGGCTAGGCCGCGACGTCGATGCCACGCTGGTGGAGTAAGGCTACCGGCCGCGCATTCACGGCGTCGACCCCATGCGCAAAGCATGGCGCCGGAGGCGCCTCCGCTACAGAGGCCGCCGGCAACGACGATGGCATCAGGCCACTCCCGCTCCGGCTCATCGACCGCCGGTGGCCGCACGTGCTGGGCCGCGTATGCGCCTCCTTCGGGCAACGTCGTCATCCACGATGGCCCGGGGCATACAGATTTGGCTCCAGATCGGAGGACGCCGGGGGCTCTTCAACGCCGCCGTCCAAAGAAGGTGGACGTTGCGGACTCGCCACCACCTCCGTCGGCGAAGAAGAAGTGGTGGGAGATGGAGACGCAGGTGCAGGCGGCCTTCTGTGGTGGCGACGACCCAGAGGAGTTCCCGGGGCAGCACCTCATCGTCGGCCGCTCCGTTGAGGAAGACTACCGGAAGATCATGCTCAGCCGGAGGTAGTCAGAGGTGTGGTCCACCATGGACCACAGCATGAACTTTATCGACTTCGCCGGTCCTTTTGAGCCGCTAGCGCCAAAGGAGGAGGATGATGACTCCGACGAGGACGACAACAGCGACTACGTGGACAACCTCAACTTCAGCGCCTTCCGGGAGCGCCACTAGTTTATTTTTTAAAAGTTTTAGTACAAATTTGAGTCACTTTTATATAAAACTTATCTAATGTCGTATGAATTTCATTTTTTGTAATATTTTTTCATCTATGATTTTTTGGGGGCTACAGTATGGGAGGCGTCGATGTGGGAATATCATCCCCAGATGGAGGATGCTATGATGATATCCCCTATACGATAGTGCCAGCGTTCCTGCTGGTGCCTATTTGGGAGCGCTGGTGGAGCTGCTATTAGTGGCAGCACCACCGGCGACGGTTATGGACTTCCCCATGGAACCTGCCAGCAGGTAACTGAATGAGATTTCCTCCGGTTTGAAACCTGCGATGTCAATTTTGTCCCGGATTGTGAGGGGTCGATTTCTGTCTGTCGTTGCAATGTGGCAATCAAGGATTCTGCCTCAAATGGTGATGCGGCGGCGGAAGAGGGCGCGTGCAGCCATGCCGGATCGGTAGAGCTGGATGCATCAGTGGCGGGCATCGTACATGCGATAGCTGCTGCCGGCAACGGAGATGGTGATGGGACGGCTGATACTACAGTGCACTCTGAATAAGAACGAAGCATCTACGGGCTGATTCAGTACAGGGCACTGTGATTCTGTACACAACGGTGGTGGTAAGTTGTTGGTCTCATTGCAGGTTACTGCGCGGTCCATCAGTCGTCCGTTTGTCCAGATCGCTAGTTCCTCCATTTGTACCGACACAACCTAAACAACTGAATCGAAATAAATGTCACGGCCAGTTAGCAGTGAGCACTGTTCCATATTCGGCAGACATGACCAAATACAACAGCAAATACGGAGTTGCTGGCCAATCTCGCAGCGGGAGCATCTGCTCCCCAGAGCCGAAACGAATTTCCGATACGTAGTCTTGGTTTACAATTTTTTTATTAATTCCTTTATTTAGTATTCTCTTTGTGTCAAAATAACTGACTCAACATTGTCCAGATATAGATGTATCAACACATTAAAATGCACCCAAATACATCTATCTAGATGCACCTATTATGAAAAAATGCTTTTCAAATTTATTTTAAAATGTTTAAAAAATCTTTACTATTAAATTGCAATAGGTGGCTGCCTGGTGTCACAAACGGGCCAAAACGTATTATTTCTAGGCCCAACATAATCAATCATCAATAAATGGGCCGCCGGCCATGTCCGTTCCATCAATCAAGGCTTCATTAGTCACACGCCCACACCAAGAATATGTTGTTCTTAATAGTCCCACCTCGCTCGATTATAACAAGTTTGACCAGTATATATATGTTAACTTTTCTAAAATCAACAAGCTGGATCAGTAAGATTGGATTTGAAAGGAATTAAGGAAGTGGGCACCCACGGAAGCGAAGGAATAAAACAACAGATACGAAATCAAGACGGAGCGCCGGCAGCGGCATGAACCAGGGGCGGAGAGAGAGGCCCGAGCGATGAACGGCAGTGCAAATCAGAGCATGACGGGGGACGCGCGGCGGTCCTTGAGAAAAGGAAGAGGTAGTTGAAGGGGGACGCTCGACGGTTGAAGGGGGACGCTCGACGGAATCACGAGCCGCCATTAATCTCAAGATGATGGGAGAGCCCCTGCGCGGTGCTCCCGTTGGGAGCCCGCCCATCTCTGAGGCAAGGAAAAGAGTTTGGACGGATTCTGTCGACGGAGGCGCGGGCGTGTGCGCTGGACTCAGTCGCGGATGCACAGGATTTTGATGAGGCGGATTTTTATTTTCTTGCTCGTTGTGTACCTCCAGCCGGAGGTTGGGGTGGATTCGACCATACAAAGGCAGAGTGCTACACTGCTCTGCTATTCCCACCAGATCCGCGAGACCATGTCAAATCGGCCACGCCGCTGTGTCATGGCATTTTCGGAAGCTGCTGCTGTTGCTCCTATATCCTATAGTTCTTTCCTTGCGTGAGGAAAATAATGGAGGAGAATCAGATAGGTAATTATGAAGAGGATATGTATTTGCATGTGATCGGTGACAAAAAATTCAGCCATATTGCAAAAGAAGGCAAAATGACAGTTCTTAAAAAAGTTCTTCAATAGACATTCCTTATCCTTTTTACAAAGGACTACAAAAATTGTCGGTTTTCTATGAAAGTTGACGTGCGCATATAAAATATTGAGTTGTACACGCAAAAAACTTGTTCAATTTATTTTAGAGGTTTTCATTTAAAAAATGCTTTTCTCAGTACTAGAAGCATACCCCACATAAAAAGTGGATTTCCTCCTTACTTGCATAAATTGATAGCTGGCTAGCCCAAAAGCAAAAGTCACGTGAGAGAGGCCAAAGAAGACGTGTGAAGACATGTGCATCTATTAGACCGTAGAGAAATAAATAAACTTGCGTGAAAAAATACATTAATCAAGTGTCAAAAAGATGATACATATTACAAAAAATTAAGTGTGGCGGCGGTTGGAGCACTACTGCGTTGAGGGTCTACGGCGAGTGAATTAGCGAGGAATCAGATAGGTCAATCTTGACAGGAACTGCGTCTCCTACAAAAAGATTTTGTCCTCTAAAAATGTCTTCATTACTGAAATTCTCGCAAACAATCCGCTGCAACGCGCGGGCATTTTTTCTAGTTTGAAATAAAATCCTGATTGTGCATACTAAAATTCTATGTTAGCGCACAAAAGTTTGGCAGGAAAAAAACATTTTGTATGCACTATGTTAAAATGAAGAAAAAAAATGTCTCGTGAAAAGCTATTTTGGAGCGTCGGAAATTGTCTTTTTACACTGGCTATAAAAAATAACATTTTTCCGTGAAACTTGGCGTGCAAACATATAATGTCTGTGTGTACACCATAATATTTTTTTCGGAACTTTTTGACATTATGAAATATGATTTTAAATAGTGGGTGCATCTACACATATGAGCTAAAGTAGATTTTCCATCTATATTGCCATATAAAGTTGAGTCACTTATTTTGAGATGGAGGGAATACTAAATATCGGTCTCATCGAAACCGATGAGCTAAAAAATGCTTTACTAGGCATGTTTTGTTTTTTTCTTTAGATTGTACTCTTATGTGGTTCACGGCTTTATCTTACCCTTATTTTAAAGGGTAACGTAACGCAGTCCCGGTCTCATCAAGTGATGCACACAACCTTTCATTAATTAAGTTTAAAAAATCCAATAGCCGAACAAGTTCGATGCGGAAAAGAAAACCTAGCATGTATGCCTCATGATCAAAATATCATGTCTCTGACGAAGATAATTACGTTGGGTACATAATAGATTTGTATATGGTCCTTCCCACAACCAATGACGAAGTGCGAGGATTTGGCTATTGTTTACAACCGGCTAGAAAACTTTCTACGAGATTTATATAGTCAATGCAACTTGGCGCTTTGATGCTAGAATAACACGTTAGTGAAGAATCACTTCATGTTTTCTTTCTTTTTTAGATGGTTGATTCATATATCGACCTGGTATGACTCATGATGTAATATTTTGCAAGACCTAAACTTTAATACGACAATAAAAAGCTGCATGCATCGATTGATACGGAGTCCGGGGATTTGTCTTTGTTTCGAAAAAAGTATAACATGTATAGCGATAAATAATACTCTAAGAGACCGTAGCAACGCGGGCATTCAACTAGTCCAATCTAAATTTTGTCTTTCCTCTGCATCTTATCTATCTCTTCAATTCTCTTTCTCTCTCCCTAAATCAGTCGGCCACGCCGCCGTATGGAGAGGAAAGATCCTGCGCCAGCCGTCCATGAGGTCGTCCTCCACCCGGCATCCCGCTCAGGCGAGAAGCCCCTCTCATGTCTCAAATATCCTCCCCATCATGCCCGCTCGCTCGGACCAGCCCACCCGCCCGGCGCATCAGCCCTCGTGATGTCCATGCCCCACGTCTTGGATGCGCTCCCACGGCGCAGAAGCCCAAGGAGTTCTGGTTGGAGGCACTTCATCACCGATCAGGCGCATCTGGAGGCTGCCTCGGCCCTCGGCCATCGTCGACCCGTGCGGCGTCTTTTTTTTCGAGGATACACCATGGAAAGGTGTATCAATCGCATAGAAGAAAGCCAAAGAAGGCAAAGTCGATGTTGCCCACAAGGGGGAGCAGCTCCCCACGCACGCTGATACGTCTCCAACGTATCGATAATTTCTTGTGTTCCATGCCACATTATTGATGTTATCTACATGTTTTATGCACACTTTATGTCATATTCGTGCATTTTCTGGAACTAACCTATTAACAAGATGCCGAAGTGCCGGTTCTGTTTTACTGCTTGTTTTTGGTTTCGAAATCCTAGTAACGAAATATTATCGGAATCGGACGAAATCAACGCCAAAGATCTTAGAATCCCGGAAGCATCCAGAACACACGAGAGGGACCAGAGGGGGGGCACAGGCCCACCACACCATACCCTGGCGCGGCCTAGGGGGGGCCCGCGCCCCCCTAGGGTTTGGCCAGCCCTTCGACCCCCTGGCGCCGCCTCTTCGCCTATAAAAAGCCCCTGGATCGAAAACATCGGGGCGTTCGACGAAAACCACAGAAACCTTCCAGAGCCGCCGCCATCGCGAAGCCAAGATCTGGGGGACAGGAGTCTCTGTTCCGGCACCCTGCCGGAGCGGGGAAGTGCCCCCGGAAGGCTTCTCCATCGACACCGCTGCCATCTCCACCGCCATCTTCATCACCGCTGTTGCTCCCATGAGGAGGGAGTAGTTCTCCATCGAGGCTCGGGGCATGCACGGTAGCTATGTGGTTCATCTCTCTCCTATGTGTTTCAATACAATAATCTCATGAGCTGCCTTACATGATTGAGATTCATATGATGATGCTTGTAATCTAGATGTCATTATGCTAGTCAATTGAGTTTTACTTATGTGATCTCCGGAGACTCCTAGTCCCACGTGTGTAAAGGTGACAGTGTGTGCACCGTGTGGGTCTCTTAGGCCATATTTCACAGAATACTTACTCATTGAATGGCATAGTGAGGTGCTTATTTATATCTCTTTATGATTGCAGCATGTTTGTATCACAATTTATCTATGTGCTACTCTAGTGATGTGTTATTAAAGTAGTTCTATTCCTCCTGCACGTGTGTAAAGGTGACAGTGTGTGCACCGTGTTAGTACTTGGTTTGTGCTATGATCATGATCTCTTGTAGATTATGGAGTTAACTATTGCTATGATAATATTGATGTGATCTATTCCTCCTACATATGCATGAAGGTGACAGTGTGCATGCTATGCTAGTACTTGGTTTAGTAGCG
This sequence comes from Lolium rigidum, assembly GCF_022539505.1. Lineage (NCBI taxonomy): Eukaryota > Viridiplantae > Streptophyta > Magnoliopsida > Poales > Poaceae > Lolium > Lolium rigidum. The sequence goes on along the minus strand of NC_061512.1, from coordinate 3,390,011 downwards.
TTGATCTATCTTACACTTAAGGTTACTAAAACATGAGCATTATTGTGGAGCTTGTTAACTCCGGCATTGAGGGTTCGTGTAATCCTACGCAATGTGTTCATCATCCAACAAAAGTGTAGAGTATGCATTTATCTATTCTGTTATGTGAGCAATGTTGAGAGTGTCCACTAGTGAAAGTGTAATCCCTAGGCCTTGTTCCTAAATACTGTCCGAGTTACTACTTGCTTGTTTACTACTCTGCTGCGTTACTCTTGCTTGTTTACTCGTCCTGGGCAAAGCACTTTTACGGTGTCGTTGCTTTGTGCTACTACTTATTCATACCACCTGTATTTCACTATCTCTTCGCCGAACTAGTGCACCTATTAGGTGTGTTGGGGACACAAGAGACTTCTTGCTTTGTGGTTGCGGGGTTGCATGAGAGGGATATCTTTGACCTCTTCCTCCCTGAGTTCGATAAACCTTGGGTATCCACTTAAGGGAAACTTGCTGCTTGTTCTACAAACCTCTGCTCTTGGAGGCCCAACATTGTCTACAAGAATAGAAGCTCCCGTAGACATCAAGCACTTTTCTGGCGCCGTTGCCGGGGAGGAAAGGTAAAAGGCTCTCATACTACGGTCCCAGGTAAAGTATTTTTCTGGCGCCGTCGTGTGTGTGCTCGAAGCTATTTCCTTTAGATCCTGCAATTGCATCTTGTTGTTTCTTGTTTACACTAGTTTGGCATAATGTACAAGAGTGAGCTTCTTATTCTATTTCCTGATTTAAAACATGGATTGTTTGATGCGAAAATTAAAAAACCTATGAAATCTTATTTGCATGCTGGTAGTAATATTAGTATGAACGTTTCGAACACCATTGTTGATAATGATATAGAAAGTTCTAAGCTTGGGGAAGCTGGTTTTCATGATATTTTTAGTCCCCCAAGCACTGAGGAGAAAATTTTCTTTGATGATACTTTGCCTCTTATTTGTGATGATAATAATAATAGTGGTCTTTTGGTGCCACCTACTATGGAGAGTAAATTTTGTTGTGATTATACTATGCCTCCTACACTTGATGAGAATAATAATGATAGCTACTTTGTTGAATTTGCTCCCACTACAACTAATAAAATTGATTATGCTTATGTGGAGAGTAATAATTTTATGCATGAGACTCATGATAAGAATGCTTTATGTGATAGTTATATTGTTGAGTTTGCTCATGTTGCTACTGAAAGTTATTATGAGAGAGGAAAATATGGTTGTAGAAATTTTCATGTTACTAAAATGCCTCTCTATGTGCTGAAATTTTTGAAGCTACACTTGTTTTATCTTCCTATGCTTGTTACTTTGCTCTTCATGAACTTGTTTATTTACAAGATTCCTATGCATAGGAAGCATGTTAGACTTAAATGTGTTTTGAATTTTCCTCTTGATGCTCTCTTTTGCTTCAAATACTATTTTTTGCGAGTGCATCATTAAAACTGCTTGAGCCCATCTTAATGGCTAAAAAGAAAGAACTTCTTGGGAGATAACCCATGTGTTATTTTGCTACAGTACTTTGTTTTATATTTGTGTCTTGGAAGTTGTTTACTACTGTAGCAACCTCTCCTTATCTTAGTTTTGTGTTTTGTTGTGCCAAGTAAAGTCTTTGATAGGAAAGTAAGTACTAGATTTGGATTACTGCGCAGAAACAGATTTCTTTGCTGTCACGAATCTGGGTCTAATTCTCTGTAGGTAACTCAGAAAATTATGCCAATTTACGTGAGTGATCCTCAGATATGTACGCAACTTTCATTCAATTTGAGCATTTTCATTTGAGCAAGTCTGGTGGCCTAATAAAATCCATCTTTACGGACTGTTCTGTTTTGACAGATTCTGCCTTTTATTTCGCATTGCCTCTTTTGCTATGTTGGATGAATTTCTTTGATCCATTAATGCCCAGTAGCTTTATGCAATGTCCAGAAGTGTTAAGAATGATTGTGTCACCTCTGAACATGTTAATTTTTATTGTCCACTAACACTCTAATGAGTTGTTTCGAGTTTGGTGTGGAGGAAGTTTTCAAGGGTCAAGAGAGGAGGATGATATACTACGATCAAGAAGAGTGAAAAGTCTAAGCTTGGGGATGCCCGGTGGTTCATCCCTGCATATATCAAGAAGACTCAAGCGTCTAAGCTTGGGGATGCCCAAGGCATCCCCTTCTTCATCGATAAATTATCGAGTTCCTTCTCTTGAAACTATATTTTTATTCGGTCACATCTTATGTGCTTTACTTGGAGCGTCTGTGTGCTTTTGTTTTTGTTTTTGTTTGAATAAATTGGATTACATCATGCTTGTGTGGGAGAGAGACACGCTCCGCTGGTTCGTATGAACACATGTGTTCTTAGCTCATAATATTCATGGCGAAGTTTCCTCTTCGTTAAATTGTTATATGGTTGGAATTGGAAAATGATACATGTAGTAATTGCTATAATGTCTTGGGTAATGTGATACTTGGCAATTGTTGTGCTCATGTTTAAGCTCTTGCATCATATACTTTGCACCCATTAATGAAGAAATACATAGAGCATGCTAAAATTTGGTTTGCATAATTGGTCTCTCTAAGGTCTAGATAATTTCTAGTATTGAGTTTTGAACAACAAGGAAGACGGTGTAGAGTCTTATAATGTTTACAATATGTCTTTTATGTGAGTTTCTGCTGCACCGTTCATCCTTGTGTTTGTTTCAAATAAGCCTTGCTAGCCTAAACCTTGTATCGAGAGGGAATACTTCTCATGCATCCAAAATACTTGAGCCAACCACTATGCCATTTGTGTCCACCATACCTACCTATACTACATGGTATTTTCCCGCCATTCCAAAGTAAATTGCTTGAGTGCTACCTTTAAACAATTCAAAATTTATCACCTCTGATTTGTGTCAATGTTTTATAGCTCATGAGGAAGTATGTGGTGTTTATCTTTCAATCTTGTTGGGCAACTTTCACCAATGGACTAGTGGCTTCATCCGCTTATCCAATAATTTTGCAAAAGAGCGGCAATGGGATTCCCAGGTCCCAAATTAATTAACC
>NC_061512.1:3374775-3386862 GCF_022539505.1 Lolium rigidum | reverse complement strand
TTCTTACTTATCGAAGATACTACGATACACCCCCTATACTTGTGGGTCATCAGACACCACTAGAAGAATAACACCACAACTTAAATATCATAACATTGAATATTACTCAACCATACTTCACTACTAACATTTAGACTTCACCCATGTCCTCAAGAACTAAACGAACTACTCACGAGACATCATATAGAACATGATCAGAGGTGATATGATGATGAATAACAATCTGAACATAAACCTTGGTTCAATGGTTTCACTCAATAGCATCAATAACAAGTAGAAATCAACACCGGGAGAGTTTCCCCTATCAAACAATCAAGATCAAACCCAAATTGTTACAGCGGTGACAAGGTGCAGCGGTGGAGATGGCGGTGATGATGATGAAGATGATGGTGATGATGATGGAGATGATGTCCAGCTCGATGACGGTGACGATGGCATCGATTTCCCCCTCCGGGAGGGAATTTCCCCGGCAGATCTCAGCCTGCCGGAGAGCTCTTTTCTCTCTGGTGTTCTCCGCCACGCAGAGGCGGTTGTTGCTCTTCGCGACGTACCCCTGGAGCTTAGGTTTTCGGGACGAAGGCATACGCGAAGAAAAGGAGGCGAGAGGGGCTGTGGGCCCCCCTCCTCACAGGGCGGCGCGGCCAGGCCTTGGGCCGCGCCGGCCTATGGGGTGGGCCCACCTCGGGTCCCCTCTTCTCCCCCTCTCGGCTCCCTTCGTCATCTGGAAAAATAGGATTTTTCATATAATTTCCGTCAATTGTTGATCTTCCGAAATATTGCATTCTGACGGTGCTTTTTCCAGCAGAATCCTGGCTCCGGTGCGCGATCCTCCAATAATCATGAAAATGCAAAATAGATGAAATAACATAAGTATCATCTCCAAATATGAAATATATCAATGAATAACAGCAAATTATGATATAAAATAGTGATGCAAATTGGACGTATCAACTATTACTGTCCCCCCTCCTGCTTCACTTTTAGTCCGGCTGAGGTCGATCAATTTTTCAATTTCCTTCTAGGAGTCAAAGTGCCCTTCGGTTACTCCGGGATAATAAGCAGATACATGGACCCCAAGAAACGAAACTTCAGCGGCATGAAGTCTCATGACTGTCACGTGATGATGACGCAGATTCTTCCGGTTGCAATCCGAGGTATAATGGATGACCATGTCCGTTCAACGCTGACTGGGCTCTGTAACTTCTTCGACGTCATAACTCGGAAGTCGATAAGCGTGAAGAAACTCGCAAGGTTCCAGGAAGAGATCGTGGTGATCCTATGTGAGCTTGAGATGTACTTCCCACCTGCATTCTTTGACGTGATGGTCCATGTGTTGGTCCATATCATGGATGATATCATCAGTCTAGGGCCGGCATTCTTACACAACATGATGCCGTTTGAAAGAATGAATGGGGTCATTAAAGGATACGTTCGTAACAGGTCACATCCGGATGGAAGCATCGTCCAGGGCTGGCTCACCGAAGAGTGCATATCTTTCTGCACGAATTATCTAGACATCGAGGACCCTGTTGGTTTGCCTCAAAACAAGCACCTCCGCAGGTTCGAGGGAGTAGGCCACAAAAATGGAAGGAAGGAACTACACGTGCACATGTCTGGTCAGACTTCCGACTTTGAGAGGGCCAACTTAGTAGCGCTACAACACATTGACTTGATCGATCCTTGGTTGAAAGAGCAGAAAACCATGATAGAGAACAGTGGCAAGCCGATGATGACGGAAGCAGAAATATACAGAGAGCACAACTCCTCTTTCGCGCGCTGGTTCAAAGACCACATTGATGCTAATCCCCCACCAATGGATTCTGACCAGGATAAACTAGTATTGGCCTTGTCACATGGCTCCGCGCCCAACATCATGACTTACCAAGCGTACGATATCAACGGGTACACATTCTACACGGAAGAAAAAGACAAGAACAAGTGTTTACCGGAACTAGGGGTAACGATGGATTCCTGGACGGGTGACGTAAAGACTAGATACTACGGAAGAATTGAGGAAATCTGGGAGCTTAGCTACGCTGGGGAGAAAGTGCCGATGTTCCGTATCAGATGGGCTAAGAGCGTCACAAAAGAAGACCGGTATTTCACCACCATGTTTCTACCCGAAGCCAACAAATCAAAGTCCACGAACGCCACCGCGCGAATGAGCCATGGGTACCGGCGGAACACGTGCACCAATGCTTCTTCATAACCGACCCATCCAGGCCTAGCCGTGTTATCGTGAGGAGAGGCAAGAGGACCATCGTCGGAATGGATGGAGTCGCCAACGAGGAAGACTTCGAAGGACAAGTCGGAGACCCAATGATGGAAGAATCCGAGGACGAAGACACAACATACACCACAAGAAGAAGGAGGACCACGCTACCGAGGTAAGGTCGACCCTTCAAAAGAAGAAGTCACGACACGGGGCTAAATTATTCAACGACGAGCAAGAAAAGCAAGAAGAAAGTGAAACACTCTTCTCAATCGATGATGCAAAACTTTATTTTCAATCTATAACTCATATTTTGTGTAATTCATAACTACTCATATGGTCATGGCCAATATTTTATGTATAACTAATTTTAATTGTGTTGGTCAATATTTTTTGTATGTATAACTCATTTTTTTTGCATACTCATGCATATATATATTGCTTTGTTATTATCTTGAAAAGATAAGAAAAATAAAATAGTATAGCATTTGGGGTAAAATAATAGAAACATAAAATAAAGAGAAAAGAAATAAAGAAAAAGAATGGAAAAAAGAAAAGGAAATGGGCAGGCTAGCTAGGTGAATTGACATGTCCCAGGTATAGCCGTGCCAGGCTTATTGCCGGCGCACCAAGGCATTGGTTCGCCGGGGGTCACTTGACCCCCGGCGAACCAGTGCCTTGGTGCGCCGGTAATAAGCATGGCACGGCTATACTACGGACTTAACCGTTTTCTCCCCATCTTCTCCAGCACAGTCGATCTCATCCCCTTTCTCCTCATCCGCCGCCGTTCACCGCCAAATCCCCCCTCCACCGTCCGCCTCCATTCTACCCCACCACCGTCCTCCACCGCCCGCCACCCATCCCCCTCCACCAGCGCCTCCACGCCGCCGCGGAAGCCCCCAACCAAGCGCCATTGGAAGAGGACCCGTACGCTACCGCCGTTGGAGGAGGGGACATCGGTGCTGCCGTTGGAGAAGAAGGAGCCGCGCGCCAGCCACGGTGAGCTTCCCTCTCCCCTTCCCTCTTCCCTTCCCTTCCCTCCCCCTTCGCTCTCCCCTCCTCGGTAGGGTTAGGATTTACCTACTGCTAGTTAGGGTTAGGGTTCCTGCTAGATGCTCTCTGGTTGCATAGACAGATTTCATCATATTGTTCATGTTGAAAATGAAATTGAATCATATTCATACATTCAAATGAACTACTGCCAATTGAAAAATTGTTGAATAAGAAAATGGAACAATTAAGCTCATGTTGCTCTCTGGTTAAGAAAATGAAATTGCATCATATTCCTTGTATTTGAATGTATGAATTGTGGTTGAATACAGTGCAATTTGGTGAAAATGTAGTAGTTTTCAATTTCAAAGCTTCTTTCTCTGTGAACCAATTCAACTAATGATGCACATACTACTAGGATCGACCAAAATTGCGTGAAGGGCTTGCATATGCTTATGTTTAGTTTCTAGGAACATGATTTTGGCCTATGGTCACCATGTCCTACACAAATATATCTATTGAAACTTCCCTGGACACTAATTTTGTACAAGGTGAAGGAATGTCACTTTAATTCCACTTATTTGTAATGTTATGATTAGTGGGGATGCTTACTGGATCATTTATTCTCTGGTACAAAAAAGAAAGAATGTTATTGCATTTATTCTCTGGTTTAATAATGCTTAATGAATAAATGTACAAGCCCACCAAGGCCCTTTTGCTTGATGCACCAATTTTGGATTATGGTTATTGATTGCACGTAGTTAACACGTCCGTTGGGAACCCCAAGAGGAAGGTATGATGCGCACAGTAGCAAGTTTTCCCTCAGAAAGAAACCAAGGTTTATCGAACCAGGAGGAGCCAAGAAGCACGTTGAAGGTTGATGGCGGAGGAGTGTAGTGCGGCGCAACACCAGGGATTCCGGCGCCAACGTGGAACCTGCACAACACAATCACAGAACTTTGCCCCAACGTAACAGCGAGGTTGGAAATCTCACCGGCTTGCTGTAACAAATGATTAGATGTATAGTGTGGATGATGATGGTTGTTTGCAAAGAACAGTAAAGAACAATTGCAGCAGTTTGTATTTCAGATGTAAAGAATAGGACCGGGATCCACAGTTCACTAGTGGTGTCTCTCCCATAAGATAGCAGATGTTGGGTGTACAAATTACAGTTGGGCAATTGAAAAATAAAGAAGGCATAACAATGCACATACATATATCATGATGAGTACTATGAGATTTAATCAGGGCATTACGACAAAGTACATAGACCGCTATCCAAGCATGCATCTATGCCTAAAAAGTCCACCTTCGAGGTTATCATCCGAACCCCTTCCAGTATTAAGTTGTAAACAACAGACAATTGCATTAAGTATGGTGCGTAATGTAATCAACACAAATATCCTTAGACAAAGCATCGATGTTTTATCCCTAGTGGCAATAGCACATCCACAACCTTAGAACTTTCTGATCACTCGTCCCGCATTTAATGGAGGCATGAACCCACTATCGAGCATAAATACTCCCTCTTGGAGTCACAAGTATCAACTTGGCCAGAGCCTCTACTAGCAACGGAGAGCATGGAAGAACATAAATAACATATATGATAGATTGATAATTAACTTGACATAGTATTCAATATTCATCGGATCCCAACAAACACAACATGAAGGATTACAAATAGATGATCTTGATCATGATAGGCAGCTCACAAGATCTAACATGATAGCACAATGGGGAGAAGACGACCATCTAGCTACTGCTATGGACCCATAGTCCAGGGGTGAACTACTCACACATCGACCCGGAGGCGATCATGGCGATGAAGAGACCTCCGGGAGATGATTCCCCTCTCCGGCAGGGTGCCGGAGGCGATCTCCTGAATCCCCCGAGATGGGATTGGCGGCGGCGGCGTCTCCGGAAGGTTTTCCGTATCGTGGCTCTCGGTACCGGGGGTTTCGCGACGAAGACTATATGTAGGCGGAAGGGCAGGTCGGGGGCCACACGAGGGCCCCACACAACAGGCCGGCGCGGCCAAGGCTTGGGCCGCGCCGCCCTAGTGTGGCGCCACCTCGTGGCCCCACTTTGTAAGTCCTCCGGTCTTCTGGAAGCTTCGTGGAAAAATAGGCCCTCGGGCGTTGATTTCGTCCAATTCCGAGAATATTTCCTTACTAGGATTTCTGAAACCAAAAATAGCAGAAAACGAAGAATCGGCTCTTCGGCATCTCGTCAATAGGTTAGTGCCGGAAAATGCATAATAATGACATATAATGTGTATAAAACATGTGAGTATCATCATAAAAGTAGCATGGAACATAAGAAATTATAGATATGTTTGGGACGTATCAAGCATCCCCAAGCTTAGTTCCTACTCGCCCCCGAGTAGGTAAACGATAACAAAGATAATTTCTGGAGTGACATGCTATCATAATCTTGATCATACTATTGTAAAGCATATGAGATGAATGCAGCGATTCGAAGCAATGATGAAGATAATGAGTAAACTAATGAATCATATAACAAAGACTTTTCATGAATAATACTTTCAAGACAAGCATCAAATAAGACTTGCATAAGAGGTACTCATAAAGCAATAAATTCGAAGTAAAGTATTGAAGCAACACAAAGGAAGATAAAGTTTCAGCGGTTGCTTTCAACTTCAACATGTATATCTCATGGATAATTGTCAACACAAAGCAATATAAAAAGTGCAATAAGTAAACATGTAAGAATCAATGCACACAGTTGATACAAGTGTTTGCTTCTAAGATAGAAAGAATAGGCAAACTGACTCAACAATAAAGTAGAAGATAGGCCCTTCGCAGAGGAAGCATTGATTACTATATTTGTGCTAGAGCTTTTCATTTTGAAAACAAGAAACAATTTTGTCAACGGTAGTAATAAAGCATATGAGTTATGTATAAGACATCTTATAAGTTGCAAGCCTCATGCATAGTATACTAATAGTGCTCGCACCTTGTCCTAATTAGCTTGGGTTAACACGGATTATCATTGCATAACATATGTTTCAACCAAGTGTCACAAAGGGGTACCTCTATGCCGCCTGTACAAAGGTCTAAGGAGAAAGCTCGCATTGGATTTCTCGCTTTTGATTATTCTCAACTTAGACATCCATACCGGGACAACATAGACAACAGATAATGGACTCCTGTTTAATGCATAAGCATTCAACAACAGTTAATATTCTCATAAGAGATTGAGGATTAGCCGTCCACACTGAAACTTCCACCATGAATCATGGCTTTAGTTAGCGGCCCAATGTTCTTCTCTAACAGTATGCATACTCAAACCATTTGATTGTGAGAACCGCCCTTACTTCAGACAAGACGAACATGCATAGCAACTCACATGATATTCAACAAAGGTAAAAGAGTTGATGGCTTCCCCAGAAAACATGGTTACCGCTCAACAAGCAACTTACTAAGAAATAAGACACATAAGTACATATTCTTCACCACGATAGTTTTTAAGATATTTTGTCCCATGAGCTATATATTGCAAAGGAAAAGAATAGAAATTTTAAAGGTAGCACTCAAGTAATTTACTTTGGAATGGCGGAGAAATACCATGTGGTGGGTATGTATGGTGGACACAAATGGCATGGTTATTGGCTCAAGGATTTGGATGCACGAGAAGAATTCCTCTCAATACAAGGCTAGGCTAGCAAGGTTGTTTGAAGCAAACTCAAGTACAAAATGTGCAGCAAAGCTCACATATGAACATATTGTAACTATTATAAGACTTTACATTGTCTCCTTGTTGTTCAAACACCTCAACCGTGAAAATATCTAGACTCTAGAGATCAATCATGCAAACCAAATTTTAACAAGCTCTATGTAGTTATTCATTTAATGAGTACAAGGTACATGATGCAAGAGCTTAAACAAGATCTATATGAACACAAGAATTGCCAAGTATCACATTATTCAAGATATTAAACCATTTACCACATGCGTCATTTTCCGTTTCCAACCATATAACAATGAATGAAGTAGTTCAACTTTCGCAATGAACATTAAAGATGAAGCTAAGAACATATGTGTTCATACGAAACAGCGGAGCGTGTCTCTCTCCCAAACAAAGAATTCTAGGATCCAATTTATTCAAACAAAAACAAAAATAAAAACAAACAGACGCTTCAAGTAAAGCACATAAGATGTGACAGAATAAAAATATAGTTTCACTAGAGGAACCTGATAAGTTGTCGATGAAGAAGGGATGCCTTGGGAATCCCCAATCTTAGACGCTTGAGTCTTCTTAAAATATGCAGGGATGAACCACGGGGCATCCCCAAGCTTTGACTTTTCACTCTTCTTGATCATATTGTATCATCCTCCTCTCTTGACCCTTAAAAACTTCCTCCACACCAAACTCGAAACAAACTCATTAGAGGGTCAGTGCATAATTCATATATTCAGAGGTGACATAATAATTCTTTAACACTTCTGGAGATTGCACAAAGCTACTGAAAGTTAATGGAACAAAGAAATCCATCTAACATAGCAAAACAGGCAATGCGAAATAAAAGGCAGAATCTGTCAAAACAGAACAGTTCGTAAAGACGAATTTTAAAGTGGCACCAGACTTGCTCAGATGAAAATGCCCAAATTGAATGAAAGTTGCGTACATATCTGAGGATCACGCACGTAAATTGGCAGATTTATTTGATTTTTCTACAGATACTACTGATCAAATTTGTGACAGCAAGAAATCTGTTCCTGCGCAGCAATCCAAATCTAGTATTGGCTTTACTATCAAATACTTTACTTGGCACAACAATGCAATAAAATAAAGATAAGGAGAGGTTGCTACAGTAGTAAACAACTTCCAAGACTCAAATATAAAATAAAGTGCAGAAGTAATATAATGGGTTGTCTCCCATAAGCGCTTTTTCTTTAACGCCTTTCAGCCTAGGCGCGTAAAGTGTGTATCAAGTAACATCAAGAGACGAAGCATCAACATCATAACTTGTTCTAATAATAGAATCATAAGGTAACTTCATTCTATTTCTAGGGAAGTGTTCCATACCTTTCTTGAGAGGAAATTGATATTTAATATTACCTTCCTTCATATCAATGGTGGCACCAACAGTTCGAAGAAAAGGTCTTCCCAATATAATGGGACAAGATGCATTGCATTCAATATCCAAGACAACAAAATCAACGGGGACAAGGTTATTGTTAACCATAATACGAACATTATCAATCCTCCCCAAATTTTTCTTTATAGCATTATCAACAAGATTAACATCCAAATAACAATTCTTCAATGGTGGCAAGTCAAGCATATCATAAATTTTCTTAGGCATAACAGAAATACTTGCACCAAGATCACATAAAGCATTACAATCAAAATCATTGACCCTCATCTTAATGATGGGCTCCCAACCATCTTATAACTTTCTAGGAATAGAAGTTTCAAGTTTTAGTTTCTCCTCTCTAGCTTTTATGAGAGCATTTGTAATATGTTTTGTAAAGGCCAAATTTATAGCACTAGCATTGGGACTTTTAGCAAGCTTTTGTAAGAACTTTATAACTTCAGAGATGTGAAAATCATCAAAGTCTAAACCATTATGATCTACAGAAATGGGAGCATTGTCCCCAATATTTGGACAAATTTCAGCAGTTTTATCAATTTCAGCAGTTTTAGCAGTTTCAGGTAATTTTGCACGCTTTGCACTAGGAGTAGAAACATTTCCAACACCAATTATTTTACCATTGATAGTAGGAGGTGTAGCAACATGTGAATCATTAACATTACTAGTGGTGGTAATATTCCAAAGTTTAGCTACATTATTTTCTTTAACTAGTTTTTCATTTTCTTCTCTTTCCCACCTAGCATGCAATTCGGCCATCAGTCTAATATTCTCATTAATCCTAACATGGATGGCATTTGCTGTAGTAACAATCTTATTATCAATATCCTTATTAGGCATCACTTTCAATTTTAAAATATCAACATCAGAGGCAAGACTATCAACCTTAGAAGCAAGAATATCAATTTTATCAAGCTTTTCTTCAACAGATTTGTTAAAAACAGTTTTTGTACTAATAAATTCTTTAAGCATAGCTTCAAGACCAGGGGGTACACTCCTATTATTGTTATAAGAATTCCCATAAGAATTACCATAACTATTACCATTAGCAGAAGGATATGGCCTATAGTTGTTACTAGAATTGTTCCTATAAGCATTGTTGTTGAAATTATTATTTTTAATGAAGTTCACATCAACATGTTCTTCTTGGGCAACCAATGAAGCTAAAGGAACATTATTAAGATCAACATTAGATCTACCATTCACAAGCATAGACATAATAGCATCAATCTTATCACTCAAGGAGGAGGTTTCTTCAACAGAATTTACCTTTTTACCTTGTGGAGCTCTTTCCGTGTGCCATTCAGAGTAATTTGTCATCATATCATCAAGAATCTTTGTTGCCGCCCCCAAAGTGATGGACATAAAGGTACCTCCAGCAGCTGAATCCAATAGGTTCCGCGAAGAAAAATTCAATCCCGCATAAAAGGTTTGGATGATCATCCAAGTAGTCGATCCATGGGTTGGGCAATTCTTTACCAAAGATTTCATTCTCTCCCATGCTTGAGCAACATGTTCATTATCTAATTCCTTAAAATTCATTATGCTACTTCTCAAAGATATAATTTTAGCGGGAGGATAATATCTACCAATAAAAGCATCCTTACATTTAGTCCAAGAATCAATACTATTTCTAGGCAGAGATAGCAACCAATCTTTAGCTCCTCCTCTTAAAGAGAAAGGGAACAATTTTAATTTTATAATGTCACCATCTACATCCTTATACTTTTGCATTTCACATAGTTCAACAAAATTATTAAGATGGGCAGCAACATCATCAGAACTAACACCAGAAAATTTAAAGCAAGTGTGCATGTACATAGGTTATGCTACTGCCAATTCATATAAATTACAGTAACAATTAAGGTCTCTGGTTTGAAACTAAACCAATTTTAAAATAAATGCAAAATGCAATGCTTATGCTACTACCATAAATTACGGTAACAATTAAGGTCTCTGGTTTGAAATGCAAATGAAGTAGCTAGCTAGGTTCATGTTTCTTAGGTATGTTCATCCCCTGGCATAGTTCTCTGGTTTAGGATTTAAAATGCAGCAGGTCAAGTTGCTTGTTTAGGACAAATGATAAATAAGCAAGGCATAATTTCACAGAGTGACTTCTCAGCTGGGTTTAGGTCTCGTTGTCTCGTTTTGGTGAATTTAGATTTTATCTCGCTAGTGCTGCAAGGTTGCAATTACTTATGTACATGCACACTTGCTTTAAATTTTCATGATATGCAGTACATGTAGATGTAGGCTACCTCTTCCTAGCAGTGCAGCCTAAATTAGATGTAGGTTCTCCTTGTTTTTTTAATTTGGAGGTTCGGTGTTGAATTATGCATGCTGAATGCTGCTATTATGCTGCTGCTATATATGCATATATACAGTAACAAGGGTCAGAGATGTCATCTTCCAAGGTTTTTTAATTCTGAGAGGCCTATGTCAGCTTCCAAGCAGATGGATACATCTGTGCTAAAAAAATACAGTAACAAGGGTCAGCTGCTATATATGCTTGTTTTTAAAATTTTCATGATATGCAGTACATGTAGATGTGAATGCTGCTATTATGATGCTGCTATATATGCATGCTGCTGTGCATGCTGCTGTCATTTCCATTACAGGGATTTTGCTATGTATGATATATGTGATGAAGCTGCTGCTCTCATGCTGTCAGTTCCAAAATTTTGCTATGTATGATATATGTGAATTGCATTTCTGTTACAGGGATTGAGTTGATATTGAGTGCCGGAATGTCGATTCATTTCCGTTCCGGCAATTCTAGCGCTCGGCATGACCAATTATTAGCAAAGGTCATGCCGAATTTTTCCGTGAATTCTAACTCTTTAGGACGGAGGAGGATGCCGAGGCCGCTGGTGTTGGCGGCGATGAGGACCATGAGATGGAGGATGACGCTGGGGGTAGTGCCGACGAGCCAAGCGGCAACGAGGCAAGCGGCGCCGCCGGGGGTAGTACCTACGAGCCTAGTGATACGTCTCAAACGTATCTATAATTTCTTATGTTCCATGCTACTTTTATGATGATACTCACATGTTTTATACACATTATATGTCATTATTATGCATTTTCCGGCACTAACCTATTGACAAGATGCCGAAGAGTCAGTTGCTGTTTTCTGCTATTTGGTTTCAGAAATCCTAGTAAGGAAATATTCTCGGAATTGTACGAAATCAACGCCCAGGGTCTTATTTTTCCACGAAGATTCCAGAAGACCGAAAGGGAAACGAAGTGGGGCGACGAGGTGCCGACACAACAGGGTGGCGCGGCCCAGGCCTTGGCCGCGTGGCCCTGGCGTGTGGGGCCCTCGTGTTGCCCCTAAACCTGCCCTTCCGCCTACTTAAAGCCTTCGTCGCGAAAACCCCAGTACCGAGAGCCACGATACGGAAAACCTTCCAGAGACGCCGCCGCCGCCAACCCATCTCGGGGATTCAGAGATCGCCTCCGGCACCCTGCCGGAGAGGGGAATCATCTCCCGGAGGTCTCTTCATCACCATGATCGCCTCCGGATCGATGCGTGAGTAGTTCACCCCTGGACTATGGGTCCATAGCAGTAGCTAGATGGTTGTCTTCTCCTCATTGTGCTATCATGTTAGATCTTGTGAGCTGCCTATCATGATCAAGATCATCTATTTGTAATGCTACATGTTGTGTTTGTTGGGAACCTCAAGTTGATTATCAATCTATCATATATATTGTTTATGTTCTTGCATGCTCTCTGTTGCTAGTAGAGGCTCTGGCCAAGTTGATACTTGTA
>NC_061512.1:3247140-3374675 GCF_022539505.1 Lolium rigidum | reverse complement strand
ACAATAAAGTAGAAGATTGGCCCTTCGCAGAGGGAAGCATGGATTACTATTTTTGTGCTAGAGCTTTTCATTTTTAAAACAGAGAAATTATTTTGTCAACGGTAGTAATAAAGCATATGTGTTATGTATAAGATATCCTATAAGTTGCAAGCCTCATGCATAATATACCAATAGTGCTCGCACCTTGTCCTAATTAGCTTGGATTAACATGGATTATCATTGCATAGCATATGTTTCAACCAAGTGTCACAAAGGGGTACCTCTATGCCGCCTCGTACAAAGGTCTAAGGAGAAAGTTCGCATTGGATTTCTCGTTTTTGATTATTCTCAACTTAGACATCCATACCGGGACAACATAGACAACAGATAATGGACTCCTCTTTAATGCATAAGCATTCAACAACAGATAAAATTCTCATAGGAGATTGAGGATTAATTGTCCAAACTGAAACTTCCACCATGGATCATGGCTTTAGTTAGCGGCCCAATGTTCTTCTCTAACAATATGCATACTCAAACCATTTGATCATGAAAATTACCCTTACTTCAGACAAGACGAACATGCATAGCAACTCACATGATATTCAACAAAGGTAATAGTTGATGGCGTCCCCAGAAACATGGTTACCGCTCAACAAGGAACTTATTAAGAAATAAGACACATAAGTACATATTCTTCACCACAATAGTTTTTAAGGCTATTTTCCCATGAGCTATATATTGTAAAGACAAAGAATAGAATTTTAAAGGTAGCACTCAAGTAATTTACTTTGGAATGGCAGAGAAATACCATGTAGTAGGTAGGTATGGTGGACACAAATGGCATAGTTTTTGGCTCAAGGATTTGGATGCACGAGAAGAATTCCTCTCAATACAAGGCTAGGCTAGCAAGGTTGTTTGAAGCAAACTCAAGTACAAAACGGTGCAGCAAGACTCACATATGAACATATTGAAAGCATTATAAGACTTTAGATTGTCTCCTTGTTTTTCAAACACCTTAACCAGAAAATATCTAGACTCTAGAGATAAATCATGCAAACCAAATTTTAACAAGCTCTATGTAGTCCTTCATTAATGGGTGCAAGGTACATGATGCAAGAGCTTAAACATGATCTATATGAGCACACCAATTGCCAAGTATCAAATTATTCAAGACATTATACCATTTACCACATGCAGCATTTTCTGTTTCCAACCATATAACAATGAACGAAGTAGTTCAACCTTCGCCATGAACATTAAGAATGAAGCTAAGAACATATGTGTTCATACAAAACAGCGGAGCGTGTCTCTCTCCCAAACAAGGAATGCTAGGATCCGATTTTATTCAAACGAAAACAAAAACAAAAACAAACAGACGCTCCAAGTAAAGCACATAAGATGCGACGGAATAAAAATATAGTTTCACTAGAGGTGACCTGATAAGTTGTCGATGAAGAAAGGATGCCTTGGGCATCCCCAAGCTTAGATGCTTGAGTCTTCTTAAAATATGCAGGGATGAACCACGGGGGCATCCCTAAGCTTAGACTTTTCACTCTTCTTGATCATATTGTATCATCCTCCTCTCTTGACCCTTGAAAACTTCCTCCACACCAAACTCGAAACAATTCATTAGAGGGTCAGTGCATAATTCATATATTCAGAGGTGACATAATCATTCTTAATACTTCTGGACATTGCACAAAGCTACTTAAAGTTAATGGAACAAAGAAATCCATCAAACATAGCAAAACAGGCAGTGCGAAATAAAAGGTAGAATCTGTCAAAACAGAACAGTCCGTAAAGACAAATTTTTTAGAGGCACCAGACTTGCTCAGATGAAAATGTTCAAATTGAATGAAAGTTGAGTACATATCTGAGGATCACGCACGTAAATTGGCAGATTTTTATAAAGTTTCTACAGCAGGGGCGGCTCAATTTCGTGACAGCAAGAAATCTGTTCCTGCACAGTAATCCAAATCTAGTATTGACTTTACTATCAAAGACTTTACTTGGCACAACAATGCAATAAAATAAAGATAAGGAGAGGTTGCTACAGTAGTAACAACTTCCAAGAATCAAATATAAAACAAAGGTGCAGAAGTAAAATAATGGGTTGTCTCCCATAAGCGCTTTTCTTTAACGCCTTTCAGCTAGGCGCAGAAAGTGTGAATCAAGTATTGTCAAGAGACGAAGCATCAACATCATAATTTGTTCTAATAATAGAATAATAAGGTAACTTCATTCTCTTTCTAGGAAATTGTTCCGTTCCTTTCTTGAGAGGAAATTGATATTTAAAATTACCTTCCTTCATATCAATGGTAGCACCAACAGTTCGAAGAAAAGGTCTTCCCAATATAATGGGACAAGATGCATTCCATTCAATATCCAAGAAAACAAAATCAACGGGGACAAGGTTATTGTTAACCATAATACAAACATTATCAATCCTCCCCAAAGGTTTCTTTATAGCATTATCAGCAAGATTAACATCCAAATAACAATTTTTCAATGGTGGCAAGTCAAGCATATCATAGATTTTCTTAGGAATAACAGAAATACTTGCACCAAGATCACATCAAGCATTACAATCAAAATCATTGACCCTCATCTTAATGATGGGCTCCCAACCATCTTCTAACTTCCTAGGAATAGAAGTTTCAAGTTTTAGTTTCTCTTCTCTAGCTTTTATGAGAGCATTTGTAATATGTTTTGTAAAGGCCAAACTTATAGCACTAGCATTGGGACTTTTAGCAAGTTTTTGTAAGAACTTTATAACTTCAGAGATGTGACAATCACCAAAATCTAAACCATTATGATCTACAGCAATGGGATCATTGTCCCCAATATTTTGAAAAATGTCAGCAGTTTTATCGCAAACAGTTTCAGCAGTTTTAGCAGTTTCAGGCAGTTTTGCACGCTTTGCACTAGGAGTAGAAACATTGCCAACACCAATTATTTTACCATTGATAGTAGGAGGTGTATCAACATGTGAATCATTAACATTACTTGTGGTGCTAATAGTCCAAACTTTAGCTACATTATTCTCTTTAGCAAGTTTTTCGTTTTCTTCTCTTTCCCACCTAACATGCAATTCAGCCATCAATCTAATATTCTCATTAATTCGAACTTGGATGGCATTTGCTGTAGTAACAATTTTATTATCAATATCCTTATTAGGCATAACTTTCAATTTTAAAAGATCAACATCAGAGGGAAGACTATCAACCTTAGAAGCAAGAATATCAATTTTATCAAGCTTTTCCTCAACAGATTTGTTAAAAGCAGTTTGTGTACTAATAAATTCTTTAAGCATGGCTTCAAGACCAGGGGGTACACTCCTATTATTGTTGTAAGAATTCCCATAAGAATTACCATAACTATTACCATTAGCAGCAGGATATGGCCTATATAGTTGTTACCAGAATTATTCCTATAAGCATTGTTGTTGAAATTATTACTTCTAATGAAGTTCACATCAACATGTTCTTCTTGGGCAACCAATGAAGCTAAAGGAATATTATTAGGATCAATATTAGATCTACCATTCACAAGCATAGACATAATAGCATCAATCTTATCACTCAATGAGGAGGTTTCTTCAACAGAATTTACCTTCTTACCTCGTGGAGCTCTTTCCGTGTGCCATTCAGAGTAATTTGTCATCATATCATCAAGAAGCTTTGTTGCCTCCCCCAAAGTGATGGACATAAAGGTACCTCCAGTAGCTGAATCCAATAGGTTCCGCGAAGAAAAATTCAATCCTGCATAGAAGGTTTGGATGATCATCCAAGTAGTTAGTCCATGGGTAGGGCAATTCTTTACCAAAGATTTCATTCTCTCCCATGCTTGAGCAACATGTTCATTATCTAATTGCTTAAAATTCATTATGCTACTTCTCAAAGATATAATTTTAGCGGGAGGATAATATCTACCAATAAAAGCATCTTTACATTTAGTCCATGAATCAATACTATTTCTAGGCAAAGATAGCAACCAATCTTTAGTTCTTCCTCTTAAGGAGAAAGGAAACAATTTTAATTTTATAATGTCACCATCTACTTTTGCATTCGCATAGTTCAACAAAATTATTAAGATGGGCAGCAGCATCATCAGAACTAACACGAGAAAATTGCTCTCTCATAACAAGATTTAGTAAAGCAAGTTTAATTTCAAAGAATTCTGCTGTAGTAGCAGGTGGAGCAATAGGTGTGCATAAGAAATCATTATTATTTGTGCTAGTGAAGTCACACAACTTAGTATTCTCAACAGTACCCATTTTAGCAGTAGTAAATAAAGCAACCTAAATAAAGTAAATGCAAGTAACTAACTTTTTTGTATTTTTGATATAAGAGCAAACAAAGCAGTAAATAAAGTAAAGTAAAGCAAGACAAAAACAAAGTAAAGAGATTGGATGTGGGAGACTCCCCTTGCAGCGTGTCTTGATCTCCCCGGCAACAGCGCCAGAAATTTGTTGTTGGCGTGCAGTTGACGTGGGAGTTAGAAATCTTTGTGGAGTAACTTTTCTTCAGGTCCCCGGCAAAGGCGCCAGAAATTTACTTGCTGCATGTAGTTGACACGTCCGTTGGGAACCCCAAGAGGAGGTGTGATGCGCACATCAGTTAGTTTCCCTCAGTAAGAAACCAAGGTTATCGAACCAGTAGGAGTCAAGGAACACGTGAAGGTTGTTTGTGGCGGAGTGTAGTGCGGCGCAACACCAGGGATTCCGGCGCCAACGTGGAACCTGCACAACACAATCAAAGTACTTTGCCCCAACGTAACAGTGAGGTTGTCAATCTCACCGGCTTGCTGTAAACAAAGGATCAGATGTATAGTGTGGATGATGATGGTTGTTTGCGAAGAATAGTAAAAAACAATTGCAGTAGGTTGTATTTAAGATGTAAAGAATTGGACCGGGGTCCACAGTTCACTAGTGGTGTCTCTCCCATAAGATAAACATATGTTGGGTGAACAAATTATAGTTGGGCAATTGACAAATAAAGAAGGCATAACAATGCACATACATATATCATGATGAGTACTATGAGATTTAATCAGGGCATTACGACAAAGTACATAGACCGCTATCCAGCATGCATCTATGCCTAAAAAGTCCACCTTCGAGGTTATCATCCGAACCCCCTCAAGTATTAAGTTGCAAACAACGAGACAATTGCATTAAGTATGGTGCGTAATGTAATCAACACAAATATCCTTAGACAAAGCATCGATGTTTTATCCCTAGTGGCAACAACACATCCACAACCTTAGAACTTTCACATCACTTGTCCCAGATTCAATGGAGGCATGAACCCACTATCGAGCATAAATACTCCCTCTTGGAGTCACAAGTATCAACTTGGCCAGAGCCTCTACTAGCAACGGAGAACATGCAAGAACATAAACAACATATATGATAGATTGATAATCAACTTGACATAGTATTCAATATTCATCAGATCCCAACAAACACAACATGTAGGATTACAAATAGATGATCTTGATCATGATAGGCAGCTCACAAGATCTAACATGATAGCACAATGAGGAGAAGACAACCATCTAGCTACTGCTATGGATCCATAGTCCAGGGGTGAACTACTCATACATCGATCCGGAGGTGATCATGGCGACGAAGAGACATTCGGGAGATGATTCCCCTCTCCGGCAGGGTGCCGGAGGCGATCTCCTGAATCCCCCGAGATGGGATTGGCGGCGGCGGCGTCTCTGGAAGGTTTTCCGTATCGTGGCTCTCGGTACTGGGGTATTCGCGACGAAGGCTTTAAGTAGGCGGAAGGGCAGAGTCGGGGGCGTCACGGGGGACCCACACGCTAGGGCCGCGCGGGCCCAAGCCTGGCCGCGCCGCCCTAGTGTGGCGTCGCCTCGTGGCCCCACTTCGTATCTCCCTCGGTCTTCTGGAAGCTTCGTGGAAAAATAGGACCCTGGGCGTTGATTTCGTCCAATTCCGAGAATATTTCCTTACTAGGATTTCTGAAACCAAAAACAGCGAGAAAACGACAAGCGGCTCTTCGGCATCTCGTCAATAGGTTAGTGCCGGAAAATGCATAATAATGACATATATTGTGTATAAAACATGTGAGTATCATCATAAAAGTAGCATGGAACATAAGAAATTATAGATACGTTTCGGACGTATCAGATAGCGGTCTATGTAGTTTGTCGTAATGCCCTGATTAAATCTCATAGTACTCATCATGATATATGTATGTGCATTGTTATGCCTTCTTTATTTGTCAATTGCCCAACTGTAATTTGTTCACCCAACATGCTATTTATCTTATGGGAGAGACACCACTAGTGAACTGTGGACCCCGGTCCATTCTTTACATCTGAAATACAATCTACTGCAATACTTGTTCTTTACTGTTCTTCGCAAACAAACATCATCATCCACACTATACATCTAATCCTTTGTTTACAGCAAGCCGGTGAGATTGACAACCTCACTGTTACATTGGGGCAAAGTACTTTGATTGTGTTGTGCAGGTTCCACGTTGGCGCCGGAATCCCTGGTGTTGCGCCGCACTACACTCCGTCACCAACGACCTTCACGTGTTCCTTGACTCCTACTGGTTTGATAACCTTGGTTTCTTACTGAGGAAAAACTTGCTGATGTACGCATCACACCTTCCTCTTGGGGTTCCCAACGGACGTGTGTCTTACATGCCATCACCTAGCGGCGATGAGGCAACCGGCGCCGCCGGGGGTGGCGGCGAGACAAGCGGCGACGATCCTAGCGGCGCCGCCGGGAGTACTGGCACCGAGACAAGTGGTTCCAAGAGGCCGCGGAAGGCAAGGCGCCAAAATACGGTCGCCACCGGCAGAGACACAATCAAAGAGGTGGACCCCGCCAGTGGTTTGCCGGTGGAGCCTAAGGATGTTGCCAAGGGGTACGGCAACCAAGCGGCATGTATCCTCCGAGAGGTCATCAATCTCAACGAGACGGATCTCCGAGCTGAGAACAAAGCGCATTTGCGAGCCCAGCTCATTGCGAGGTTGCACTCACGATACAAGTTCCTAGGCGACTACGCCTCCACCGATGAAACCAAGAACATTGTGAACTCACAAGCCCTCCTGAAGTTCACCAAACACCTCAGCAGCTATAAGTACATGGTGCGGAAGCTGATTGCTGATGGCAAAGGTTTCGAAGAGGTCCACTCTGCCTTTCCGCATGTCTCCCAGGCGGACTTTGATGCTTTCCTGGCCAATGAAGAGCTACAAGCGACCAAGAATCGCAAGTTGTGGGGGAAGGAAATGCGGGAGCTTAACATCGGCAACCACAACCTTGGGAGCCGTGGGTACGAGGGAAAGGAGCCCTATTGGGCGAAGGAGGACGAGGCGTATGTAAATGCCGGCATTGAGAACCCATGGCTCAAGTACAAGGACCCGCTTGAAAGAAGATTCATCAGGTCCCGGTACCATAAGAATAAACTAACCGGGGAACTTGTCACGGACCCCAAGGTCGTAACCGACCTAATTTGGTTCACGAACGACCAGAAGGTCCTGTCGTTGGAGAAAAAACTGGTAAGCAATTTACCGGTTTAATTAGATCAAGTATCGTTCATATAATAGTAGCAACATTTCTAAATGGTTCACGTTTCTTCCGCAGGAAGAAGAAAGACAAAGACTTTCTCAAGTTGACGAAGGCTCCTCGTCCCAGGCGTCGACGGGTAGGGTAGCCTGGGACAAGCCTCTCGTACGGGCGCTAAACATCTTTAATGAGCATTCACCTACGAGAAGGCCGCATAGAGGCCGTGTGGCTGGCGCCGGTACAGGCTACAAGCATGGTCACTACGGCTTATCGTCTGCGGCCGATAAAAATGCGCGCAATGAGAGGAAGCAGCGGGAGGCAGAGGAAATGAGGGAGTCAATCCTAGCCCAAGTCCAAGCTGGTTTGGTATCGCAACTGGTACCGCAACTCAAAGCTACACTCGTACCTGAAGTCAAAGCTGAAGTCACCGCTTCAGTCCAAGCAGATTTCAACGCTCTACACGCGTGGTATGAGGGTGGCAAACAAGCCCCCCCCCTCCCTGACATGCAAGTGGTTAGCTTCGACAGCAACAACTCGATGGCGCCGCCATCCACCGGCAATGACAATGTTATAATGGAGACTCCTCCGGCCGCCGGCAATGTCGCTGGTGCTAGGGATTCACCGTCCATGCCGGGTAGCAACCCCTCCGTCACTTGCACGCCCGCCACCGCATGTGCCGGCCCGTCGACATTATCTGAGCTCAATGCCCTCACGGTAATTAACTAATATGTACATCAAGTTAATATATTAGTTTCATCATCCTTGCCCTCTCTCTAATGCCATACACATGTTCTCGCAGGCGCTCTCAACGCCATGCACCTTCCTGATGAGAGTAAACGACGAACTCAAAGACGTCACGAGGGGGTCCATCCTTCGGCCCCTGGATAAGAAGTGGCACACACGAGATATGGAGGATGACGTTTACCGGGTTGAAGTGGATCGGGCGTTACCGGGCTATGAGGATTTGTTTCCTCCTAATCAACCGCATGGTGCCGATGACGATAGCCCGTTGAATCTGGCCTCACTGAAGGGTTGGGTACTGCTATGGTCGAAGACCCTAATTCGGATCAACACCTACTAGGGGTTGACGGCAAGCAAAGACAAGCACCTTGCGGCACCACAGGTCAGCGTCCCCCCACGACAGCCAGCGGCGCCGGTGGTCATCGCCCCACCACAACGGCCAGTGGCGCCAGAGGTCAGCGCCCCACCACAGCAGCCGGCGGCGCCGGAGGCCGAGGAATACGAACGTGAGAACTTCCAATGGGATATTCCTACGTCTTCACAAGTTGTCCATGAGGATGCGCCGGCCTCGAAATATGTGTGCTCCAAGAAGCTGTTCGATTCTCAAGAAACGGCTGAGGAGGAAAATCCTGAGGAGGTCGCCGTCAAAAAGATGCTGAGCCCAAACACACTCCGTGCTACAACCAATACGGCGATGGATGGTCCAGTACTACAACCCAAGAAGAGGAAGAGGCCAAATAAGAAGGACGCCAAAGACAAGGCGACGGCCAAATCCAAGGACAAGGTCCCACACCTTGACAAGTTGCCAAACAATTGGCGACCTCTGCATCACTTGGGTGAACCGATGCTGCCGGAGCATGTCGTCAACAAACTCACCGCGGATATGAGGAGCTTGCATGATACTGTCAGGCATGTGGAGAAGCAACTTCTCATATCAAAAGATCCTAGTTACCCTCTCTTCGTGGCGAAGGTGCCAACTGGCATGAACTTCGTCGAGAAGTACCCCGCGGACTTGTGCTTCATCCGGTTCATTGACATCTTCAGCATCTATCGCATGCAAGCGCTCCACTTTAGTGTGGTTCGCCTAGTTGCTCTTAGCTTGTCTTGACAGATTGTTAAGGAGGGGACGCCGACCATTGCGATAATGGACCCCTTCTATATGCGGGAGAGCATCATCTGCAACGCTGGGGATCGGGCTATTGCCACCCAGCAGGTCGAGGATTTCATGCTGGAGAACATTAAAAAGGGCGCCATTCTCATCCCTTACTTCCCCGAGTAAGTAATCACTCGCTAGTCCCCCATCACCATTCTATCCTGTATCTCCATTTGCATTTCCAAAGGTTAATCCGTGTGTTTTCCGCAGAGACAAGTTCTGCACCCTCATCGTCGTGCACCCGCAACACTCGCATGCAGTCTATCTCGACTCGGGTAGGGACCACAAGAAAGACTACACCCACATCAGGGCCCTTCTCAATGATGCTCTCACCGGCTTCGCCAACAAGGCAGGCCCCCTCAAAGTAGAGAAGAAATCCCGAGGAGGCTTGGTCTTAACCCACACAACCAACTTCCCCTGCCTCAGGCAGTCGACGCAAGACAATGGGATGGACGCGTGGTACGCCATCCTTCAGATGCAGGAGTACATAAAGTACGCAGATGACAGGTTGCTGCCAGAGAATCGCAGAAACAGGTTTGCAAACATGGCGGATGCCCCTGATAGAGAGATTAGAAAGAACTGGGGTCGCATCCAGCAGTTCATTTGCACGATAATCCTGCAGGATGTCAACACTAGGTCTGGCGAGTTCTTCTATGGCTACAGTCTACCACCTAATGACGAGATAGAACTCCGCTTGGAGATGTCGCGTGATGAGAGGCCGTTCAACTCGCTTGAGGGCTGCCGTCCATTCCCCCCTAGGCGTACAACCTGATCCTACGACGGGAACACTATTGCTAAAGCTTGAACGATATGTCCTTGAACTTCTGTATTGTAATAATTGCTACATATTCCCATAGAATCGACTTGTTGCTTTTATTTAGTTGTATGGATGTGCATGTGAACATGTGTCTATAGTTTCATTTACTTTGCTATATATTTCAATATTATGGCGTAGATACCTTAATAATTATGTGCATTTACTCGACCCCTACTTGCCTCGTATTTGGAGTTCGCCGATGATTAGAATGTTCGGTCACTCGTACACTCGGGGGTGGAGCCGGTGAGCCTTGGTGCGATGTCCACAAGTATCAATCTATTGTGCATCCTACCTAGCCTCACTGACTCCATCCCTGGATGTTAATATGTGTTTCGACCGACAAAGTATGAGGCACGCTATTTAATTCGTACTACTTGTCTTTTATTTGAGTTTGCATTGGCCGATGATTAAAATGTTTGGTCACTTGTACACTCCGGGGTGGGGCCATTGAGGCTTGGTGTGATGGCCACAAATATCAATCTATTGTGCATCCTACCTAGCCTCGCTGACCCCATCCCTGTATGTTATTATTTATTTCGACCAACAAAGTATGAGGCACATGCTATTTAGTTCATACTACTTGTCTCTTATTTGAGTTGGCCCTTGTTCATTGCATTGGTACTAACGTTTTACTTGTCTTGTGCATGGAGATGCCGACGACATATGTCGTGTACAAGGGGAGGGTTCCTGGAGTCTACGACGACTGGGAGGACTGTCGGAGACAGGTGCGCCGTTTCAGCGGCAACAGCTACAAGGGATACCCCACTAGGGTGGAGGCGGAAGGAAGATACGCCCGTTATCTAGACATGAGGAGGAACCGGATGAAGACCATGGCCTTCGTGATGATGGTCATCATGACCATGTTGGTCATGTTCTATGTGATTGTAGTTTAGGATAGGACCTACATTCTGAGGTGTATGACGATACTTGTGACGACTATGTACCGAGACTTCTAACTTTGTGAAACTTCGTCGTTCGGTGTTGCATATGCACATGTGTTGTATGAATCAACATTCCGAAACGATACTTGCGTATTTGTGTATTGATACCGAAATGAAACTTGGCTCTCTATGTGCTTCTCATATTGCATGTACTGCTGTCTAAATATGAACTGTTATATACTGCTATATAAATATGCAAATATACATTGTAATACGCTGGAAAAAGCTATAAACATTGTATTTTCGAGTAATACTACCGGCGCACCTACATGCCTACTACCGGCGCACACGGCACGCGCCAGTGCTGGCAGCCCTACTGCCGGCGCACCGGCAAGTGCGCCAGTGGAACTATGCATTTGCCGGCGAAGCAGTGCAGGTGCGCCGGCAGTAGATGACCTTCCGCCGGCGCACAAGGTGGTGCACCGGCAGTAGCCACTTATCACCGGCCCGTTCGCACCGGCGGGCTTTGGTGCGCCGGCAGTAGCCCAAATAGGTGCGCCAACAATAGGCCTTTTCCTTGTAGTGATACTAGGCACCATGCCCTAACAATTTTATGGCTATTACATGAACAATCTCATCCAATCCCTACCATCCCCTTCAGCCTACAGCGGGGATTTACTCACACATGGATGGGGGAAGCATGGATGGTTGATGGAGAGGCGTCGGTGGCGATGATGGCGATGATCTCCTCCAATTCCCCGTCCCGGCAGGGTGCCAGAACGGAGTTTCTGATCCCGAAAGTAGAGTTTTCGATGGCAGCGGAGTTCTGGATGTCTTCTGGCAAATTGGTCGAACCCCTGTGCGTTTTTAGGTCAAGGGCTTTAAGTAGTCCAGAGGGGAGCGTCGGGGGCTGGCCGAGGCGGCGTCACCATATGGCGGCGTGGCCCAGGGGCCAACCGCGCCGCCATGTGGTGTGTGCACCTCGTGGCCCCCTCTGTCTCGTCTTCTGGCTTCGTAGGTCTTCTGTGAAAATAGGCCCATTGCAATTATTTCCAGGGAGTTTCCTGAAAGTTGATTTTCTGCACAAAAATAAGAGACCAGGGCAATTCTGCTGAAAACAGCGTTAGTCCGTGTTAGTTGTATCCAAAATACATAAATTAGAGGCAAAACAATAGCAAAAGTGTTCGGGAAAGTAGATACGTTTTGGACGTATCACACCATCATTGCCCTCATCAACGATGATAGGTTTTCACCTTGGAGAAAGTTCGTACTAACAAAAACAATGCCTTCAACAAGGTCATTGCCAGACACAACCAAGTTTATACACTGAATTCCTCTTGTGATGTCACCCCCACTTGCCAATGCCGCTGCTCCAAGTCACAAATCACCAAGCTAGAAACTCGTCACCACCCGGTAGACAAACCTCCATTGTTAGTCCTCAGTTCTTGGCTTCCTTCCATTCTCCGCGCCTGACTTCATCGTGGAACTAAGACATGTCCCACGATGGCAACAGACCGTAGAGCTTTGCAACACTCCCTCTAAAACCAAACGGTTAGACAAAACATGGTTGCGTGCGACCGAAATCCATCCACTCCGGTAAACTTTAGGCATGTCGTCCACTTGGAATTCGTCAGCGTAAGCTTCCGGAACTCGACAGATCGTCCAAGGTCAATGAAGACATGCATCAAGCAGTTCATCATCATGGTGTGAGAGGGATCCAAGGATTGACCGCCGCCATTATTTCGAACAAGATGAGCAAGCCCCCACGCCGCTGCCTGCCGGTTGACCCCCTCCGGCGGAAGAGGATGTAACCTAATAAGAACCACGCGCCGGCCCAAGGACGGCAGCGTACATCGTGCCGCCTTCCCACGATGGACTGTCGCACCAATGGCGGGAGCCTCGATCTCCGACTGCAACCTCCACTCCACACGCAGGTGCCTAAGGGGATGCACCGTTGTACGACCTCGGGAACCAGCCCATCCATCATGACCAGACGGAATCCTCCACACGGACGCTGCAGAAGAGAAGCTTGCCGCCGCCGCACGACCAGGGGTGCCACCCCAACCGCCGCACACAGCAGAACACCGGCGCCATCCCCAGCCGCTACCAGCGATGTGCCGCCGCGATGCAAACCCCCAGCACCTTTGGCGCTGGGCCCACCACCACCGTGGCCCTTGCCGGCAGCAGCGGTGACAGGAGAGGGCGCCGAGGAATTTGCTGGAGGTGGTGGCGAGGGTTAGCCCTGGTGTTGCCCTGGGGTGTCGACACAGGAGCCCTCTTTTTCTAAATGGGGAGAATTTCACTTCCCGGAAAACCTCAAATATAAATAGAAACCTTAATTCGCGTCCATGAGGATTTGAACTCATGTGCTGGGTTTGTACATCCACTCCCCCAACTAATTGAGCTAGACTCACTTCCTTGTGCTTGTTACTTACTCCTTACCTTCTATATCATAGACCAGTTCGGCAACATTTCTTGAAATGCAAGGGAGATAGATAGCGAGAAGCTGGAGGAGGAAAAGGAGGAAATTCATGGTGTTGATCCAGGGTTCCACTTGTAAGGTTAGGAATGTCCTTCGTTTGGTGTTTCTTCAGATCCAAGTTCCTTTGCATGTATGTTCAAGGTGATGCATCCAACATTTATTTGTATCCATTTAATTGCATGATTTCCTTATTTACCTCATTAAAATTATACCTTTTCAATGTGTGTTATTTTGGAAAACATTAGACGTGAAACCATTGTTATTTTGGAAAAAAATGTAAATGGTTTGTATGATTTTTATCAATATATAAGACCACACAACACTATCTAGATTTATAAGTATTGGTCGACATTAACTTATACTAGATGGACCTCGCGGGACTTTGCTGCGCCGATTTGATTCTTGCCGGGGTTTTTTCCCCCTTAGGTGCGCATAGTAAAATCGATTTCGTAAGCTAACAATGATGCACATCAAGCTATGAACTACTACAAACATTGACTTATCATGTCTAACAGAACCATCATAAAGTGGAGAAACACAGGGCATATCAACAAACACGGAGTTCTAATTAATGGCACCTCAGCATGAGAACATCTAGAATTAGTTTCACAAAATAATGTTGAATCTAGTTTCTAGTTTATAACAACAAAAGCCTTGCATGATTAATCTAAAAAGGTTCTGCAATGGGGCTGTACGATACTATTTAGAAAACCACATAACTGCAATATGAGTTAGTCCAGAGTAGTCCATTTGCATGTGCCACTTAAGTGTAATCAAGACTGTTGTACTATACTTAAAAATATGGTCAAAAGTGATACCAGATACCTGATGTTGTCTTGATGATTCATAAGTCGTAACGTATATAGGAGTGTAGTTTTCACATCACACCATATAAGCACCGGTTCAGGTGTCATAATTCAGGTGCATACCTTTTCTTGACATTAATAAACTTCAAGCTCAGATGCCTACTACTGAAACTCGTGTTTTGGAACATGGGAGCATAAGCTCCCTCTATTTTGAAATGCATCTTACACATATTTTGAATTTTTTTTAAATTGAAACCAAAAATTCTCATGTAAATCTTCTCGTGCTACACGCTTGCAAAGTTGTTTCATAAAAAAATCGACTTATCATGTGACGTGTGTAAAAAAGACAAAACTCAGTGCTAAAAATAATGCTTTTTACAAGATAAGTTTTCTCTTTTTTATATAGACCACAAAAAATATTGGTTTTCCGTGAAACTTGACGAACGAACATATATTATGAAGATGTACATGTAAAGTTTTTTGTTAAAAAATTTCGACATTTTCAAAATATGATTTTTTGGTAGAGGGTGCATACGCACCTGGGAGCCGAATTGAATTTCCGACTACTACTATGGTACTTTCCACTATGTCTAGTCTAGTCCTTTTTAGTCGTCCGTTTGACGTCCATAGGATCATAGTAGCGTCAACGTTTTGTGAACAGCATATGCCCGTGGATGGCATGATACCAGATAAGTTGGACGCAAGCAGAACAAACCATTTCTTGTTGAAACAGATCGAGACGAATATTTTGGTTTTGCGCAAACACCTTCATGAGATTGCAATGTACTGTATATTCGACTATTTATAGTCCACCGCGGAACGTGAACATCAGTAAAGTATAAGATCCGGATAAAAATGACGAGACCAGAAGTATTCCTTGTCGTACTCTCGCTGTGGACGCTCGCAACCTGCGCCGGCGGCCTCCGCCTGGAGCTGAGGCACGTGGACGCCAAGGCCAACATCACCATGGCGGAGCGCATCCGCCGCGCCGACGAGCGTACCCACCGCCGCGTCGCGTCCGTGCTCGCGGTGGCCCCCGTCTACTGGGGGGGCACTCAGTACGTAGCGGAGTACAGCATCGGCGACCCTCCGCAGCAGACGGAGGCCGTCGTGGACACGCTCAGCGACCTCGTCTGGACGCAGTGCACGCCGTGCAACTCCTCCTACTGCTTCCCCCAGAGACTCCCCCAGTACAACTTGTCGCGGTCGCGCACCGCCCACCCCGTTCCCTGCAACGGCACCCTGTGCGCCGCCGCGCACGAGGTCGGCGGCCGGTGCTCGGGTGACAAGAACGGGGCGTGCGCTATCAGGGCGCGGTACGATCTCGGCGACGTGGGTGGGTTCCTCGGGGTGGAGGAGTTCACGTTCGGGTCGGAGAAGGTGACTGTCGCCTTTGGGATCATAACCACGAGCAACATCGATCCGGGCCTCAACGGCGCGTCCGGCCTCGTCGGGCTCGGCAGGGGCGCGCTGTCTCTGGTCTCCCAGTTGGGAGGCGACAAGTTCTCCTACTGCTTCACCCCTTACTTCAAGGGCCATCTCAACACGAGCCCTCTGTTCGTGGGGTCGTCGGCCAACATGAGCGTCGGCGGCAACAACACGCGGGGGGTGATCACCACGGTGCCTTTCGTGGCGAGCCCGAAGGACGAGCCCTTCAATATTCTCTACTACCTGCCGCTGGTTGGGATGACGGTGGGCGAGGCCAGGCTCGCCATCCCCTCCACGGCGTTCGACATGCGGCAGGTCGCGCCGGGGATGTGGGCCGGCGGTGCCATCATCGACTCTGGCTCCCCGTTCACCCTCCTCGTCGATGTGGCGTACGAGGCGCTGAAGCAGGAGGTGGCGCGCCAGCTACACGGCAGCCTCGTGCCGTCGCCGGTGCCCGACTTAGTGGAGCTCTGCGTGGCGTCTGTGGACGTCGGCAGGCTGGCGCCGCCGCTGGTGCTGCATTTCAGCGGCGGAGGCGATTTGGCGGTGCCGGCGGAGAACTATTGGGCGGCGGTAGACGAGGAGACGGCGTGCATGGTGGTGCTCAGCGCCGCGCGCGTCAACTTGACGATGCCCATGAACGAGACCACGGTCATCGGGAACTACATGCAGCAGAATGTGCATGTTCTTTACGACCTCGGCAACGGCCACATCTCCTTCCAGCCGGCGGACTGCAACTCTATATGAACTACGGAGTAGATTGCGGCGGGACACTTATGTAACACTCAAGGAAAAAATACAATGGAATGTAGTATATCGAATTAATTACGGAACATTTCAATGTACAGTAACTAGCATAGTGACCCGTGCAAATACGCAGGCAAACTCTTGATTATCTCTAGCTTGTCTGCTTTTCCGAAAGCATATTTAATATTTCCAGTTCCTATATTTTGTAAGCAATGTGATATAACTATTAGTTATTATTATACTATAAATAGAATATTACAATTTACATGAAGCGTCTTATATCCCTTGTTTTAGAATACCTAATATTAGCTTCAAAATAATTAGTTTTTGTTTTGTAAAAATGGTGTATATGGATCACATTAATACTTGATCCGGGAGTGTATACTATTCACTTTGTGTCGCAGTTCCACCTTGTGCCCGAGAAAACAACAAGTCAAAAATGACTTAAATATGTGATATCACTTATAAATGCAGGTGGTGTTTTGGCTCATAGGTGTATATGAACCTATTATTGAAAATGCATAAATATTACATCTCGAAAATATCAAAAAAATTGGAAATAAATTTCATGTATACATATGAACATTCTATGTTCTCACACAAACTTTCGGGAAAAACGAACATTTTACGTTGCGTGTATAAAAAGTAAAAAAAATGTTCAGCAAATAGTGATGTTGAAGCATCAAAATTGTCTTTTGTACATGGGACAAAAAATATGTTACTTTTTTCTAGATATACATGGGAAATTTTATTTCATTTTTTTGACACTTTGAATTATGATCTCACATAATGGGTTCATATGCACCTATGACCCGAAATGCATTTCCCCTTATAAATGGCATTGCATGCAAACTTGTGATTTACCTTGAACATTATTCCACTGCCAAATCATCTTAAGATATAAAGGAAGAGATACGAATTATATTTATGTTTACATGAATTTTATTATATCTTGGATTTATAATCATTCAAAAATTATTCTTAACATATGTACTACTTATTGTATTGGATTAATCCCTAAATGATTGATGAATATATTAATTCAACGTATTCTTGAATATCTGGCTTAATATTATCTTTTGACTTTTGTTTTATTTTATTTGATCTGCATGCTTTGTATGTTTTTATAAGTATCAAATCATAATGGGTTCATATGCACCTATGACCCGAAATGCATTTCCCCTTATAAATGGCATTGCATGCAAACTTGTGATTTACCTTGAACATTATTCCACTGCCAAATCATCTTAAGATATAAAGGAAGAGATAAGAATTATATTTATGTTTACATGAATTTTATTATATCTTGGATTTATAATCATTCAAAAATTATTCTTAACATATGTACTACTTATTGTATTGGATTAATCCCTAAATGATTGATGAATATATTAATTCAACGTATTCTTGAATATCTGGCTTAATATTATCTTTTGACTTTTGTTTTATTTTATTTGATCTGCATGCTTTGTATGTTTTTATAAGTATCAAAACTTACTCTGTATCATATAAATTTGCAGTATTGCTAGTATCTTAAGAACGGATCAGGCTAGACGTCCTTTATATTTGCCAAAATTCAGCGACCATGATAAATTATAGATTTACCGTTTTCACTTTTTAATTACCATACAAATATTTTTCCATGAACGGATGGACCTTTTCCGTTTTGCAACTACCTATGGCTGATCACCATATGCATGTATACCAATAATATGTTATAAAGGAAAATGGTTAATAATTTTAAAATTATTAAACTATAGTTTTATTAATTTTGTAATTTTTTTGTACTCTTTTTTTTTTGAGAAACACAATACAAACGCAGACGCTCACATACACGCGCATACACTCACCCCTATGAACGCACACACGCACATCCTACCCCTATGAGCACCTCCGGAAGACTGAGCCGGCGGATTGGATCTTGAAATTGACGAAGTCACCACAGGCACCTCGCTGTCGACGGGAACGTTACCTCCCACTGAATGAATATTCCGCCTTTATGAGACACACAGATGTTAAACCTGGGGTTTGAACTCTAGTGGGATGGGGGTAGAACCACCTGATGACCCACAAGTATAGGGGATCGCAACAGTCTTCGAGGGAAGTATTACCCAATTTATTGATTCGACATGAAACAGACTTGCTCGCAAGAGTTTATCAGTAGTAACAGTTTTATAGCGGTAACAGTAGTGAAATAACAGCAGCAGAGTAACAAAGACAGCAGTAGTGATTTTAGTAAACAGCAGGATTAAAATACTGTAGGCACGGGGACGGATGACGGGCGTTGCATGGATGAGAGAAACTCATGTAACAATCATAGCAAGGCATTTGCAGATAATAATAAAACGGTGTCCAAGTACTAATCAATCAATAGGCATGTGTTCCAATTATAGTCGTACGTGCTCGCAATGAGAAACTTGCACAACATCTTTTGTCCTACCAGCCGGTGGCAGCCGGGCCTCTAGGGAAACTACTGGATATTAAGGTACTCCTTTTAATAGAGTACCGGAGCAAAGCATTAACACTCCGTGAACACATGTGATCCTCACATCGCTACCATTCCCTCCGGTTGTCCC
Source organism: Lolium rigidum (assembly GCF_022539505.1). Lineage (NCBI taxonomy): Eukaryota > Viridiplantae > Streptophyta > Magnoliopsida > Poales > Poaceae > Lolium > Lolium rigidum. Next base: position 3,355,513 of record NC_061512.1, on the reverse strand, counting down.
GATTTCGTCACTTCGGGGCCTTTGGTTCCGGACAGCGACATGTGTATACAACTTGCGAGGTAAGATCATAAACAACGAATATCATGATGAAATAATAACATGTTCAGATCTGAGATCATGGCACTCGGGCCCTAGTGACAAGCATTAAGCATAACAAGTTGCAACAATATCATAAAAGTACCATCTACGGACACTAGGCACTATGCCCTAACAATCTTATGCTATTACATGACCAATCTCATCCAATCCCTACCATCCCCTTCGGCCTACAGCGGGGGAATTACTCACACATGGATGGGGGAAACATTGCTGGTTGATGGAGAGGCGTTGGCGGTGATGGCGGTGATGATCTCCTCCAATTCCCCGTCCCGGCGGAGTGCCAGATCGGAGACTTCTGGCTCCCGCGATGGAGTTTCGTGATGTGGCGGCGTTCTGGAGGGTTTCTGGCGACTTCGACTTCTCCCCGTGCGTTTTTAGGTCGAGGCGAATAAGTAGTCCGAAGGGGGGCGTCGGAGGCCAGCCGAGGGGGCCACACCACATGGCCGCGCGGGCCCCCCCTGGGCCGCGCCGCCATGTGGTGTGGGGCCCTCGGGCCTCCACTTCAATTATCCTTCTGGCTCCGTCATTATTCTGGGAAAATAGGCCCTTTCGTCAAAATCCCGAGGTTTTTCCTGAAAGTTGGATTTCTGCACAAAAACGAGACACCAGAACAGTTCTGCTGAAAACAGCGTTAGTCCGCGTTAGTTGCATCCAAAATACACAAATTAGAGGCAAAACAATAGCAAAAGTGTTCGGGAAAGTAGATACGTTTTGGACGTATCAACTCCCCCAAGCTTAGCTTATTGCTTGTCCTCAAGCAATTCAGTTAACAACTGAGCGATAAAAGAACTTTCACGAACACATTTGCTCATAGGATATATATATTCTCATGATATGGCTAATACTTGAGCAGTTGATAATAAGGTACATGCAAATAAGATCATCTAACAGCTATGTCAATCATGAAGAGGTACCAACAATTAATAATAAGCATCATGAATCATATATATATAAGCAGGATTGCAATGTTCATAAGAGAGTATGATAAAGTGGTATCTCGCTTGCCTGTATTTGATTGGCAAAACATAAATGCCCGGGCACCTCTGGAGTTCATAGAAAGACTAGAAGTAGTGATTGTCAAAGATAAAAGCATCAAAGTTATACCACAATCAATCATATTTTGAGACAAGCATATTATACTAAGAATGACAGTTGTGCTCTCAAGAAAGTGCTCGAAGAAAGGATGGAGACACAACATAAAAGTAAAAGATTGACCCTTCGCAGAGGGAAGCAGGGATTTAACATGCGCTAGAGCTTTTCATTTGTAAAGCAGGAGTAAAATTATTTTGAGAGGTGTTTGTTGTTGTCAACGAATGGTAATGGGTACACCAACTACCTCGCCAACCGGACTCCCAAGAGCGGCTCCCATGAATTATTTGCATTTTTATGTGGCACTCATTCCAACCTTTCTTACACAAACCATGGCTAACCGAATCCTCGGGTGCCTGCCAACAATCTCATACCATGAAGGAGTGCCTTTTTTTTAGTTTAGTTTTATTATGATGATGACACTCCCCCAACCTTTGCTTACACAAGCCATGGCTAACCGAATCCTTCGGGTGCCGTCCAACAATCACAAACCATGGAGGAGTGTCTATTTAAGTTAATTAATTCGGGACTGGGAATCCCATTGCCAGCTCTTTTTGCAAAATTATTGGATAAGCGGATGTGCCACTATTCCATATGAGAGTCCGTCAAAAGTAAATGACAAGGTTGAAAGCTAAACACCACATACTTCCTCATGAGCTATGAAACATAAACACAAATTAAGAAGCATTTTGAAGGTTTTAAAGGTAGCGCATGAGAATTTACTTGGAATGGTTTGAAATGCCATGCATAGGTATTTATGGTGGACACTCTGGAATAACTTGGTTTTCATGTGTTGGGAGGCACGAGCAGCGTTCCCGCTCAGTACAAGTGAAGGCTAGCAAAAGACTAGGGAGCGACAATTCAAGAGAGCAGTAACTGTCATAATCATGCTTGCGGCAAAATAAATTAACTGAGGCATAAAAGTGATACAAGAACTCTGAAGCAATTGTAAATCATGGAGGCTTAATTGACTCTTGTTCAATCATATGCATGCGTGAGCATGTGCCAAGTCGATATAAATGAATTATTCAGAGGAGGATACCACAATGCCATACTTACTTATGAATAAAACAATGCAAGCAAACATCCATGACATGCTACTCATATTAATAAATTGGAGTTAAACATGAGAGATCATGAACTACTAAACTTTCTTAAATAACATATACCTCACATGAACCAACTAAGTATGCTCACATGGATGAGTATATGTACAAAAATGAAAACAAATAGAGTTCATACCAGCCTCTCACCACAATCAGATTGTCGTAGATCATCATTATTGCCTTTTCACTTGTGTAGCTTGGATAATATGAAATGAAAACCACGCTCCAGCCACCGAAAACCATTGAACTCATAATGAACTTTCCAAACCAAAGAAGAACAGCAAATATTTTTGGTGTTTTCGAATTTGAGAATAAGAACAAAAGGAAACAAGCAAACAAAGCAAAATCTTTTTGGGTTTTCTTATAGCAAACTAGCAATAGCAAATAAAGCGAAACAAATGCAAGAAACCAAGATCAACAAATGATGAAGAGAAACAACAGAAATATTTTTGGTCTTTTTGTGTTTTGGGAAGGAAACAAAGCAAGAACAAGAAATAGCAAACTAAAAGAAACACAGAAAAGCGAAATGGCAGAAATCTGCCAAAACTTGACAGCAGTACAGAAATCGATTTTTACAAAAATCTTACGTTGCTCAGTTCAAAAAGTGTTCAACTAATGAAAGTTAGATAACAACCTGGGGAACCTGCACAAAAATTTTCAACTCAAAATAACGTTCTGGCTGTGCGCACGAATTTTTACGGTAACAGCCCAGAATCTGTTTTCAGGCAGCACTTCCCCAAATATCATCTTCCTCTCATTAGAAAACCACTCAAACAAACTAAACAAGTATATACAAGTATCCAGCAACCATAATATGCAAAGAATGAGTGATCCCGGTATACCTCCCCCAAGCTTAGGCTTTTGGCCTAAGTGGAGTTCAACCCCATCGAGACCATGAGGTAGTGTCTCCGTGATACGACGAAGATGGATCATATTCCGGGTATGTGCTAGAAGAAGCACCCGGATACGTGACGGTGTAATCGTAGGAGGGCTCGGCATCCTCGGAGTTATGTTGCTGATGGAAATCTTGTATCTTCATATGTTCATCCACCTCCTCCTTAGTGCGCGATGATGTCCACGGGAGCTTCTATTCTTGTAGACAGTGTTGGGCCTCCAAGAGCAGAGGTTTGTAGAACAGCAGCAAGTTTCCCTTAAGTGGATACCCAAGGTTTATCGAACTCAGGGAGGAAGAGGTCAAAGATATCCCTCTCATGCAACCCTGCAACCACAAAGCAAGAAGTCTCTTGTGTCCCCAACACACCTAATAGGTGCACTAGTTCGGCGAAGAGATAGTGAAATACAAGTGGTATGAATAAGTATGGGTAGTAGCAACGGCACCAGAAAAGTGCTTTGCCCAGGACAGTAAACAAGCAGTAGTAACACAGTAAAACAGTAAACAAGCAGCGATAGCAGTATTTAGGAACAAGGCCTAGGGATTACACTTTCACTAGTGGACACTCTCAACATTGATCACATAATAGAATAGATAAATGCATACTCTACACTTTTGTTGGATGATGAACACATTGCGTAGGATTACACGAACCCTCAATGCCGGAGTTAACAAGCTCCACAATAATGCTCATATTTTAGTAACCTTTAGTGTAAGATAGATCAAAAGACTAAACCAAGTACTAGCATAGCATGCACACTGTCACCTTCATGCATATGTAGGAGGAATAGATCACATCAATATTATCATAGCAATAGTTAACTTCGCAATCTACAAGAGATCATGATCATAGCATAAACCAAGTACTAACATGGTGCACACATCGTCACCTTTGCACACGTGCAGGAGGAATAAAACTACTTTAATAACACATCACTAGAGTAGCACATAGATAAATTGTGATACAAACACATTGCAATCATAAAGAGATATAAATAAGCACCTCACTATGCCATTCAACAGTGAATAAGTATTCTCGTGAAATATAGCCTAAGAGACCCACACGGTGCACACACTGTCACCTTTACACACGTGGGACAAGGAGTCTCCGGAGATCACATAATTAAAACTCACTTGACTAGCATAATGACATCTAGATTACAAGCATCATCATATGAATCTCAATCATGTAAGGCAGCTCATGAGATTATTGTATTGAAGTACATAGGAGAGAGATGAACCACATAGCTACCGGTACAGCCCCGAGCCTCGATGGAGAACTACTCCCTCCTCATGGGAGCAGCAGCGGTGATGAAGATGGCGGTGGAGATGGCAGCGGTGTCGATGGAGAAGCCTTCCGGGGGCACTTCCCCGCTCCGGCAGGGTGCCGGAACAGAGACTCATGTCCCCCAGATCTTGGCTTCGCGATGGCGGCGGCTCTGGAAGGTTTTCCGTATCGTGGTTTTTCGCATCAGGGTTTTCGCGACAGAGGCTTTATATAGGCGAAGAGGCGGCGCAGGAGGGTCGAAGGGGTGGCCACACCATAGGGCGGCGCGGCCAGGGCCTGGGCCGCGCCGGCCTATGGTCTGGGTGGCCTGTGGCCCCCCTCTGGTCCTTCTCGGGTGTTCTGGATGCTTCCGATGAAAATAGGAACCTGGGTCTTGATTTCGTCCGATTCCGAGAATATTTCGTTACTAGGATTTCTGAAACCAAAAACAGCAGAAAACAAGCAAGCGGCACTTCGGCATCTTGTTAATAGGTTAGTTCCGGAAAATGCACGAATATGACATAAAGTGTGCATAAAACATGTAGGTATCATCAATAATATGGCATGGAACATAAGAAATTATCGATACGTCGGAGACGTATCAAGCATCCCCAAGCTTAGTTCTGCTCGTCCCGAGCAGGTAAAACGATAACAAAGATAATTTCTGAAGTGACATGCCATCATAAACTTGATCATATTGTAAACATATGTAATGAATGCAGCGATCAAAACAATGGTAATGACATGAGTAAACAACTGAATCATAAAGCAAAGACTTTTCATGAATAGTACTTTCAAGACAAGCATCAATAAGTCTTGCATAAGAGTTAACTCATAAAGCAATAATTCAAAGTAGAGGCATTGAAGCAACACAAAGGAAGATGAAGTTTCAGCGGTTGCTTTCAACTTATAACATATATATCTCATGGATAATTGTCAACATAGAGTAATATAACAAGTACAATATGCAAGTATGTAGGAATCAATGCACAGTTCACACAAGTGTTTGCTTCTTGAGGTGGAGAGAGATAGGTGAACTGACTCAACATAAAAGTAAAGAGAATGGTCCTTCAAAGAGGAAAGCATCGATTGCTATATTTGTGCTAGAGATTTTATTTTGAAAACATGAAATAATTTTGTCAAGGGTAGTAATAAAGCATATGAGTTATGAAAATTATATCTTACAAGTTGCAAGCCTCATGCATAGTATACTAATAGTGCCCGCACCTTGTCCTAATTAGCTTGGACTACCGGATCTTTGCAATGCACATGTTTTAACCAAGTGTCACAATGGGGTACCTCCATGCCGCTCTGTACAAAGGTCTAAGGAGAAAGCTCGCATTTTGGATTTCTCGCTTTTGATTATTCTCAACTTAGACATCCATACCGGGACAACATGGACAACGAGATAATGGACTCCTCTTTAATGCATAAGCATGTGACAACAATTATTATTCTCATATGAGATTGAGGATATATGTCCAAAACTGAAACTTCCACCATGATTCATGGCTTTAGTTAGCGGCCCAATGTTCTTCTCTAACAATATGCATGCTCCAACCATTAAGGTGGTAGATCTCTCTTACTTCGGACAAGACGGACATGCATAGCAACTCACATGATATTCAACAAGGAATAGTTGATGGCGTCCCCGTAAACATGGTTATCGCACAACAAGCAACTTAATAAGAGATAAAGTGCATAAGTACATATTCAATACCACAATAGTTTTTAAGCCATTTGTCCCATGAGCTATATATTGCAAAGGTGAATGATGGAATTTTAAAGGTAGCACTCAAGCAATTTACTTTGGAATGGCGGAGAAATACCATGTAGTAGGTAGGTATGGTGGACACAAATGGCATAGTGGTTGGCTCAAGTATTTGGATGCATGAGAAGTATTCCCTCTCGATACAAGGCTTAGGCTAGCAAGGTTATTTGAAACAAACACAAGGATGAACCGGTGCAGCAAAACTCACATAAAAGACATATTGTAAACATTATAAGACTCTACACCGTCTTCTTTGTTGTTCAAACACCTTACTAGAAATTATCTAGACCTTAGAGAGACCAATTATGCAAACCAAATTTTAGCATGCTCTATGTATTTCTTCATTAATGGGTGCAAAGTATATGATGCAAGAGCTTAAACGTGAGCACAACAATTGCCAAGTATCACATTACCCAAGACATTATAGCAAATTACTACATGTATCATTTTCCAATTCCAACCATATAACAATTTAACGAAGAGGAAACTTCGCCATGAATATTATGAGCTAAGAACACATGTGTTCATATGAACAAGCGGAGCGTGTCTCTCTCCCACACAAGCATGATGTAATCCAATTTATTCAAACACAAACAAAAATAGAAACAAACAAACAGACGCTCCAAGTAAAGTACATAAGATGTGACGGAATAAAAATATAGTTTCAGGGGAGGAACCTGATAATGTTGTCGATGAAGAAGGGGATGCTGACATAGGCATCCCGAATGGGCTTGCCAAAGATAGTACCCGGGGTTTGATGAAGGCCCACTACCCGAAGAATAAGAAGGTTCGAGAGCCCAAGATATATTAAGGAAAGTAGAGTTGTAATAGGAAGTGTTGTCTGTAATCTGGCGGGATGACTTAGAAACCGTCCCGAACTCTGTAACTTGTACGAAACGAAACCCTCGGCTCCACCTCTTATATAAAGGGGGAGTCGAGGGATGAGGAGATCATCGAATCATTGTTTACAAACCCTAGTTTTCATAATTGTCGAGTACTTTTCGGCTGAAACCTTCGAGATCTACTTGCCCTCTACTTCTAACTAAACCCTAGCCTACAATCCATACGCATTGACAAGTTAATCCCTTGTCAATTGGCGCCGTCTGTGGGAATTAGAGGCGTAAGGATCTGATCTCGATGGCACGTTCAAGATCTTCGACATCGTCAACCGGAAGCAACACTATGGATCAAGGTAAAAAGATCGCTGCTGGTCTTGTTGATTTTGTTCCTCACCCACCCTACCGTTTGGATGCATATGCGTATCTGGCGGAGCCCTTGGAGATGACGTTCGGAAGGTTTCACTTTCGCGTCGAGAAAGAAGGATCGTATCGTGTCGAAGTTCCGATTTCGTCGGGATCGACGGCGGTCGATTCTGATTTTTCAAGCTATGCATCGTCAACTGAGTCAGAAGAAGAAACTTCGGCAACACGTTACGTCAGCATCAGAGCAAGAGAGAAACTCGCCAAAATCTTCAGCAACACATCGTTTGAGTCATCTGCGGACTCATATATAAGCGATGGCTCAAGCGATGTCGACAGTTACGACTTCATCGACAAATCTATTACAGTGGGCAAGGTCTTCATCAATCTCAACAATGATGTCACCAAACCCAACATAGATCGGAGTACAAAATATCATCGATTTATGCTATCGACAATCAAGAGGAAACATAGAGGCTTTCGACGATTTGGGTAATCCTTTTGTCGATCCCTCAGATCTAAGGAGAGGTATGGGCACTAAATATGTCGGGCCCACACCACGTGTCAGAGTTCAACTTCCGCAAGCAGCCTGGGATAGAGCTGCAAAAGCCCTAGATGGTTCGGAACCAATGACGACAACAACTACAGCTCAAGAACTGCAAGCTTATCAATATAGGCTCGCACGAACTGCTCGAGAAATAGAAAAACAGACAGCTGAGTTGAACAGGAGAAAGGAGGCAGCTTCTGCATCCAGCAGGAGAAGGGCAGATCTAAGTCGACAATCTAGAGTTTCGGGTGATAGCCACAGGGAGGCTCGGAACAGAGGAAGATCAAGGTTACAACACATACCCGAAGCAGAAAGAGAGCACTTAATTCAAAACCTCGACATGTCCTTTATGACGATAGACACAAGAGGAAACATTATCCCTAAGACACCAGAAGCTGGGTATATGGCGACACAGGCTTATATCCTTGCATCCCGACCACCCGCAGGAGATCCAAGGGAAACATTGTACAATATGGCGTTAGCAGGGGTTGGAGCTATGGGGACAGCGTTCGTAACAACGCCTCCCGAAGGAGCGGCAAGGCAAAATAGTCCACGACCGGCAGCGGCAACCGTGGCAGTTCCTGAAGGACCAAGCGGAGCAAGAGACACAGGAGCACAAGCAAGAGTCGATAGAGCGAGGCAAAGCAGAAGGGATCATCGGCAATCCCCAGAGCTTAATGACGAGGATATGTGCGGTCTGCCGTGCTTTACAAGAAGAGTACGAAAAACTCGAGTCCCTTCGGGATTTAAGTTGCCTGATCACTTCAAAAAATTCGACGGCCTGCAAGATCCAGAGGATTGGCTAATTGACTACCTCGAGACAGTGAAGTTAACTGGAGGAACTAGGGCAACAGCCATGCAAAGTATTCAAGTACACCTAAGTGGAGCCGCACGATCTTGGATCAAAAAACTTCCGCCAGGATCCATCGACAGCTGGGAAAGTTTTGAGGACGTATTCGTCAAAAACTTCAGATCCACATGCAAAAAACCTGCGTCGTTAGAAGAGTTGAGAGCGTGTCGACAAAAACCAGATGAGTCAATGAGAAAATACATTCAAAGGTGGAACATCATAAAAAACTCGGCAGAGAATATATCTGACGAGAGAGCAATAGATGCGTTTGTCGCAGGAATTAGGCGTGGAGATTTCGTCGAGGACTTGGGAAGGACCAATCCAAAGACAGTATCGGCATTGATGGAGATAGCAAATAGATGGGCGGACGGAGAAGACGCTGTCCACAATAAACGACACAGGTCGCCAGAGGAGGACCGTGGTCGAAATTATCAATCGAGGCGACGATTTCCTCGGCAGTATTCGAGCTATGACGCCCCAGGGCAAATTTCGGCAGGATTTCGAACAAACACAGGAGGAAACAACAGAGATGATTATCAGAGAAGCAACGAGCAGCGAAGCGATAATAGGGATGACTCCCGCAACAGACAAAATAGTGGGCCAAGGTTTCCAAGACCTTTCGTGTCACCCGAAGAAATGCTGAACGGACCGTGCCAGATGCACTTCTTCCTCGACAGCAACGGGAAAAGACAGTCAGGGCACCTGCAGAAAGATTGTCGAAATTTTCAGGCAATGTTCAGATGCGCAGAAAACGCTCACGCTCGAGCAACACAGAGAAACCCTCGGGAGCCTAGGAGCGAAGTTCACCTACCGCCACCTCCCGCGATCACAGACGACAATCGGCATCAGCTCAGAATAGCGGCAGCACCTCCACCACCACCTTATGTCGATCCTAACTCAAACGGAGCGGTGTCGATGATTCAGAAGGGAAGGCCGTCCAACAGAACTCAAAAAGTAATCTCGAGACAGGTGTTCATGGCAGAGAAAATGCCCCCACCAACAGTTAAGTACCTCAATCGGTCTGGGCAAGACATCGGTTTTACCATAGCGGATCATCCGCAACAAGTTCCTCGACCAGGGCAGTCAGCACTTATCCTGCCAGCGGTTATTGCGGGATTCGATGTTTCTCGAGTATTCATAGATGGTGGCAGAAATTTAAACCTTATGTATGCAGATACATTGAGGAAGATGAACATATCCCTAGCAAACTTGAAACCAACAGACACAAGGTTCCACGGCATCACACCAGAGAAACCAAGTTACCCATTGGGGAAGATCAACCTTGACGTTCAGTTTGGAACCCGCGAAAATTATAGAATCGAGAAACTGGAATTTGAAGTCGTGGACTTTCCATCGCAGTACCACGCTTTGTTGGGACGACCAGCATATGCTAGATTTATGGCAGTACCACACTATACATACCTATTGTGGAGATTGCCTGGACCCAAGGGGCCAATCACAGTCAAAGGGAGCTTCGCCTTAGCGGATAAGTGCGACAAGGATTTCCATCGTTTATCAGAAACTTTCGGGATGCAAGCTGAGTATTTGGCGTCAAAAAGTATGACTGACTACGACGTACTGCCAGACGTCGGAAGGCCAAATAAAGAATCAACTTTCAATACAGAAAAAAATTCTAAGGAGGTACAGATTCACCCGACAGACCCGAAAAAGACGACATCCATTGCAAACAACATGGATATCACATAGGAAAGCGCGCTCGTCGAGTTCCTCCGTGAGAACTGGGAAATCTTCGCATGGTGTCCAGCTGACATGCCAGGAGTACCCAGGGAACTTGCCGAGCACCACCTAAATCTAGATCCATCAGCGAGACCAATCAAACAACCTTTGCGGCGTTTTTCGGAACCGAACCGCAAAGCTATGCTGTCAGAAATCAATCGACTACAAGAAGCTGGTTTTATCAAAGAGATATTCACAGAAGCCACATGGGTAGCAAATCCCGTGATGGTGCCAAAGAAAAACACTAAGGTCCTTCGCATGTGCGTCGACTTTACGTGCCTCAACAAACATTGTCCAAAGGATCACTTTCCCCTCCCGAGGATCGATCAAATTATCGACTCCACGGCTGGATGCGAACGTCTTTCCTTCCCGGACGCGTATTCCGGTTATAACCAGATCAGGCTGAAAGAAGAAGATGAAGTAAAGACCGCGTTTATCACACCTTACGGCGTGTTTTTCTACAGAACAATGCCCTTTGGTCTGAAAAATGCGGGAGCAACATACCAGAGGATGATGCAGAAGTGTTTGGTGACACAGATTGGAAAAAATGTGCAAGTATACATCGACGATGTCGTCATAACATCAAAAAAGGGGACAACACTGATCGAAGATCTTAAGGAAACTTTCGACAACCTCAACAAATTTTGTCTGAAGTTGAACCCAACAAAGTGTTCCTTCGGCGTCCCAGCGGGAGAACTCCTGGGATTTCTAGTCTCAGCGAGAGGGATTGAAGCAAATCCCGATAAAATACAAGCTATCGTAACAATGAGAAAGCCAACAAAGTTGAAAGAGATACAACAGTTAACTGGGCGAGTCGCAGCTTTGAGCAGATTCGTCGCCAGGCTGGGAGAAAAAGCGTTACCATTTTACGCTCTGATAAAACAAGGAGACAAATTCCAGTGGAACGAGGAAGCTGACAGAGCCTTCGAGGATTTGAAGCGCAAAATCTCGATACCACCAATTTTGGTGGCACCAAGGGACAAGGAACCTCTCCTGCTATATATCGCAGCCACGCCCCAAGTGGTAAGCACGGTGCTAGTTGTCGAAAGAGAAGAAGAAGGAAAACTCCACGGAGTACAGAGGCCAGTATACTTTGTCAGTGAAGTTTTATCGCCATCAAAACAAAGGTACCCTCAGTACCAAAAGCTAGCATATGGAGTATTCACAACAGACACGAAAATTGCGCCACTATTTTTCGGCACACCCGATCATAGTGGTCAATGAGGCTCCTTTGTCAAACATACTGAACAACCCAGAAGCTACGGGTCGTGTCTCCCTTTGGGGAATAGAACTTTCCCCTCGGGACATCACGTATGAAAAAAGAAAAGCAATTAAGTCGCAAGTTCTGCCGGACTTCATCGCAGAGTGGATGGAGCTGCAAAACACAGGACCCCCAGACCTGTCGAGAACCTGGACCATGAATTTTGACGGGTCCAAGAGAGTAGAAGGAGCTGGCGCAGGAGTAATACTTATATCACCTGAAGGCGACAAATTGAAGTATATCCTTCGGATGACGTTCCCTAACGCGTCTAACAATGAAGCAAGAATACGAAGCCCTCATACATGGGATGAAGATGGCGAAGGCATGCGGCGCAACTCGACTAAAAATCTTTGGCGACTCACAATTAGTGGCCCAACAAGTTATGAATCAATGTGATGCAGTCAATGATAGCATGGTCGCATACAAGGAGGTGTACAATGAACTCGAGAAGCTATTTGATGGATGCGAGGTAAACCACATCAGTAGATTGAGCAACGATGAAGCCGATGTCCTCGCAAACATCGGGTCGCAGTGTCTCCCAATTCCGCCAGGAGTGTTTTGGGAAGAAATATCGGAGAGATCTACAAAACCAAAAAAGGTGCAGAAAAAAGAAAAAACTTCGACACCCCTCGCAGAAACCACGGAGGATGAAGATGAACAAGAGCTTGTGATGATGGTACAGGTTCCTTGGATGCAAGCATATGTATCATACATCCTTAGGAAAGAAATACCCGACGATCCAGTTGAAGCAAGGCGAGTAATTCGACGGTCTAAAGCCTTCACGGTGATCAAAGGGGAACTATACAAGCGAAGTATTTCAGGTGTTCTGCAAAGGTGTGTAACACCCGAAGAAGGAAGAGTAATTTTGAAGGATGTGCACGAAGGAATATGCGGCCACCACGCGAGTAGTCGAGCCATCGTAGCCAAGGTTTTTCGGGCAGGATTCTACTGGTTGACAGCAATCGAGGACGCCAAAGAAATAGTAAGGACTTGCGATGCGTGTCAAAGGTTCGCCGCAAAACCTCACTCTCCAGCAGCGGAACTAGCTCCAATACCTCTGTCGTGGCCCTTTGCACAATGGGGACTCGATATGGTGGGCAAGTTACACAAATCATGGCCAGGAGGAAAGGAATACATGCTAGTAGCTGTCGACAAATTTACAAAGTGGATAGAGGCGAAGCCGATAAATTCGCGAGATGGAGCATCCGCAGTAAAATTCATAAAAGGCCTCGTCTTCAGATTTGGAGTGCCTCATAGCATCGTCACGGACAATGGCAGTAACTTTACATCCAACGAATTCAAAGATTACTGCAAAGAAGTGGGTATCAAGCTGCACTTTGCGTCAGTTGCACATCCTCAAACCAACGGGCAGGTCGAGAAGGCCAATGGCATTATCTGCAATGGCATCAAGAAACGTCCTGTTGGGACCACTAGAAAAAGCTCGACATACCTGGCCCGAAGAACTACCAAGTGTGTTGTGGAGCATCCGAACAACACCAAATACAGCGACACAAGAAACACCGTTTTTCTGGTCCATGGCGCGGAGGCAGTACTTCCAATAGAAATAGAGCATGACTCCCCTAGAGTCACATCATATGATGAAGAAGCTTCAAGGACAGCATTGGAAGACGATGTAGACGCACTCGACGAAGCTCGAGACGAAGTATTATCAAGGGTCACCAAATATCAACAGGACTTGAAGAATTACCACAGTCGACGTTTACGGCCAAGATCTTTTCAAGTGGGGGACTTAGTTCTTCGGCTCACGCAAAAAAGTCATGAAAAACTCGAGTCACCATGGCTTGGTCCCTATATCGTCACGGAAGTAATTGGAGGAGGAGCATACAGGATAAAGGACAAGAAGACAGGGGTGGAGGAGCAAAACCCCTGGAACGTGGCGCAACTCAGGCGGTTCTACGCCTAGAGCTAAAATATAGTCCCTGTAAAACTTCAATGTACTGAAACGCCCACGAGTTTTCAGACGCACTCTTTTCCTTTTTCGGGGCACCGAGTGGGGCCGGGAAAGGTTTTTAATGAGGCGGGCTCGTGGTGCTGCAATATAATAAAGATAGTGTCAATATAATTTTTCTTTCTCGACACGTTCAAATCTCCAACCCGACGAATTTCAATATAGTTCCTCGCACGAGTAAAGCCTCGCCTTGGTACTCAAATACCTCGTGAGTCAATAAAAGTACGAAATAGTACTAAATAAAGAAGCTCGGGGGCTGATACTTGCCAAAGATTACATATTATTGCCTTGGTTTACAAACCTCGCACTATATAAATACAGCAAACAGTCACCGAAAATACTCGGGGGCTAGACAAATATAGAAATATGATGTTCACTTCACAATATAATCGCAATCACAATTTACAAGAAAGAATCAGTCACCAAAGGAAAAATTAGTCATGGTTCAATATATCGTCAAGGGTAATCCTGTCCTCTTCGGGAGCAGCACCAAGAAAATCAGCATAGTGTCCATCTGCAAAAAAGTCGGCATCCATACGCAGAAGATCTTCAATCATTTCCTCAGCTATGGGTGAAACCTTCGTGTTAATACGCTCGACACCAACTCTTCGGCGCCGCACCTTCTCATGAACTTTCGCAACAACTTGAGTCAGATCAAGTTTCGAATGGCAGATCTGAAGCATGATAAGAGCAAATCTGGCGCCTGCTACCAGTTGAGCTTTGACAAAGTCATGGATCTTGTGGGCATCCTTAAACTTTTCCATTAGCTCGAAAAGATTCTTTGGTTGAGCGTTTCGAGGAAACATAGAATTATAAACCATAGACAAGGTCTTTGTACAGAAGTCAAGGAAGTCGCGAGTTTGGGAGGCGCGATCTTGAAACCTGACAATCTGGCGGGTCCTCTCTGGGGTAGCCCAGAACAAAGAACCATGGTCAAGAGAAAGGTTAACAAGGAGGTTTGTCCTAGTATTCACCCTCTCTTCTTCGGCAGCAGCATCAATAACCGAGCCTATTCAGCACCAAGGCAAAAGAAATTGGAAGAAAGGCACAGCAAAATAGAGAGAAGGCATCTTCAGATCGCAAAAAAAAAAAAAAAAAAAAAAACGTACCTAACATATTTGTGCTAGCTTCCAGCATTAGCTCAAGCATACTATTTTCTCGGGTTGTGGCTCCCTTTGCTTCTAATACAGCAGCGTCCTTAGCAGCCATAGCTTCTTGGGTTTGTTGAAAAGCAAGTTGTTCTCGTTCAGATGCTTTCCGAGACTGTTCCATCATGGCCAAAGTTTGTTTCTTCATAGATTGAAGTTGTTGTCGAAGTTCTTGCAAATCTTCCGACAAATGTCCGCTTGATGAACTCTCGAGGAGATTATGGTCGACTAGTACTTTCTTCGAGAAGGAAGATGCAGGTGAAGCAGCAGCAGAACAAGGAGGGGTCGAGTAATTATCAAATATTAACTGGAAAAGAAAGGCCCAGGGTCAATGAAAAGCACGAAGGGCAATTTCATTACTTGCTAGAAAGTTTACACAGACATTACAAAAGAAAGTTCTCCAGGGGGACTAAGAGGGTAATTGTCGCCAAGACTAAAATGGCGACAAGAACAAAAGAAACAGAAAAAGAAACAAGGAGGCATGCAACTAGACCTCCGGCCTCGACGAGCTAGGAGTCGAAGATGGCTTGATCCCGAGATATGCCAGGATCTTCTTCGTGTTGGGCTTGGCCGCTTTAATCAGTGACTTCCATCTTGACTGTTCTATTTGATCGGTGTCGCCAACCTTCATCCAGTCAAGAGTCTGTTGGCTGTCAGCAACCAGAGCAACAGTATTTTCGACAGCCACCTTCATATTTTCATGACGCATCTTCAGTCCAAGGTCTTCCGATGAATTGAAAAGCTTGGCAAGGGCAAGGAAAGTCGAAGGTTCCTCTTTCTTCGGGAAGAAGTAGGGGAACAACGCCGACAAACCTGCACTGGCATTAGCCACGCCTTCACGAATTTCGCGCCCATGAAACTCCAGAAGAGAAAGTGCGTCAAGGAGGGGATCATCGACGGGATTATCCAGATCAAAATCCTGGTTTGTTTGAGCTGCCACACGAGACAAGAACATTAGTCACAAATCAAGAAACAGGAAGTACAATAAAACAGAAAGGATCGATAATATTACTCAGAGTACGTCGACTTTGCGACTTCAGACGTTTGAGGATCCCTTGCTCACGAGCAGCTTGTGCAGCTTTTTGCTCGTCTAAGGCAGATTCAGCATCTTTGAGCCTTTTCTGCAGTTCCTCGACACTAGCAGCCTTTGCTTTGGCATCATCAGCCTCAGCTTTAGCTTCGCTAGCGACAAGTTCGGCTTTCTTGCGAGCCGCCTCACTTTGCTCCAGTTTTTGAGCAAGTACGTCGGCACGCTTGTTGGCCTCTGCAAGTTTCTCTATCAAGATAAAAAAGGGGAAAGAAAGATCAAAAAATTGCGACAAACAAAAAGGAGCAAAATTCAGGAAGAACAGTAAATATAAAAGTTATTACCTTCGGCTCTGCTGGCATACTCGCGGTACCCAATAAATTGGGACCCGATGCGGATAAGATCCTTGATCATAGGCTGTCGAAGAAGAAGAACGAAGGGGAAAACATCGGCATTAAAAAAAAAGTAAGGGTTTACAAAAGCAAAATAGAAGAAATATAGACATCGACAAACTTACATCATCCAAGAGCTGCGACGAAGAGCTGCTCAATTGAGGAGGAGGCTCAACAATCATTTCAACCCTTGCCCTTTTTGGCGAAGGGACAAGGGGGCTCGAAGGAGGAGTAGATGTATCAACATTTTGTTGAGGAGGAGATGATTCTTCTCCTTCAACGGGCTTCTCCGAAATAACTAAAGTGTGTGACGTGCTCGTCCGAGGAGCTACGTCACGAGTTGGTACTTCTTCCTCGTCATCACTGCAAGTAAGGATCAATAGTATAAAAAGCAAAGACAAGAAAAGAAAACTTCGACTACAGAAAAAAGAGAACCAAGGTAACTTACGAGCTGACGAGGGATGCAACATAAGGATCATAAGTCGCCTTCGGATGAGAAGGAACAACTTCTTCGGCTTTGGATGTGCCGGAATCTTCGACATCGTTCCTCTTCCTTTTCCTTTGAGGGGAAACGAGCGGGAGGAGGAGACCGGATCGACGCGAGTGTCCTCGGAAGATCCCGCAGATTTTCGAGAATCCACGGGATCATTCACAAAGGATGGAGCTTCTTGATTATCGTCAGTAATAATGCCCATTTCCTCGACTTCTCCATCCTCAGGAAGAGGAGGAAGGGAAGCCATAGTAGGATGATCCTGCAGGAAAATAGTGGCAAAGGGAAAAATAGAGGAATATCAACACAATGAGATGCAGAGAAAATTCAGAACAAAATAAAAACTCGAGAAGGCAAAATACCTCGGGGAGAGGATTGGTGGAACTGTATGGCTCCACGCGACAAGAGGAAGGAATAGGATCCTTCTTGCTCAGCGAGGTGATTCTTCGAATAAGTTTCTCCAAGTCCTTCACAGAAAGATCACTGGAGAGCCTAGTGGCGTCATTGACACCGAGATACGTCCAAAGGGGATTTTTGCGAGCTCGAAGAGGCTGCACTCTAATCCTAAGAAAATAGGCAGTGATTTGGACACCGAGATAACTCTTTGCCTCGAGTATTTTGGAGCCGATGAATTCGAGACATAAGAGCTTCGTCGCCTTCTTCTCTTCTTCGGAAGCTTCGAGCGTCCCAGGAGTAGCGGCGTTGAATTTTTGCGTGTCCATCGAAAGGAACTATGTTGTGTTCCACGGAATTGGCACTTTCTTCGTGTATATAGAGCCACCTTTTGCGCCAGCCTTGGACGGAGTCAGGAAACTTGACGTCGAAATAATCGACATCGGTTCGGACACAAATAACTACACCACCTATGTTGTAGGTGGCGTTGTGAGCGCCATTGCGGCGAAGGCAGAAAATGCGCTTCCAAAGAGCCCAATTAGGAGCGACTCCAAGAAAGCATTCGCAAAGCGTGATAAAAATAGAAATGTGAAGGATGGAATTGGGGGTCAGCTGGTGCAGCTGAATCCCATAAACAAAGAGAAGACCGCGGAGGAAATCGTGGATTGGAGTAGAAAGGCCGTGGATGAGATGATCAACAAAACTAACCCGGTACTCCATTGGAGGATTGGGGTAGCTTTCTTCACTGGGAAAGCGGATGGCGTCTTCCTTCTTCATCAGGCCGAGCTTCTTCAGCACATTGACATCTTGGTTAGAGATTTTGGATCTCTCCCACTCAAGATCCTCAGCGGCCATCTTGGATTCCGGAGTGCTATGGCGGGTGAGTCGCGTACGCGGTGGCATCTACAGCACTGGAAAAGTAGTGTTCGTGCGTGCGGAAGATCAGAAAGAGTTGGGCGCAGGGGAGTTTTTGCAGAGGGGAGCAGATGTGCGGAGCAAGCGAGGGAGTAAACCGAGGTTGAAGAAAGGTTTATATAGGCTTCGGGAGAAGTAATCAACCGTTGGATGAAGAGATCGTGTGGTGAAAAGGATCTAGTAGATAAGAAGGGTAAAAAGGTATTTTTACTAGGATGGAATGGAACAGAGCGTTATCGTACGTGCGCCGGAAAAGCGCGGGACGTGTGTCCCCCACCTGCACGACGTGTCAACGTGGTAGGAATAATGGACCCACAAGGCAGAGAAATCTCGGCTATTCAGGGAATTGAAGAAAATTTGCCAAAGGAAAATATGTCGACAAGGAAAATAAAAGGAGAATGGTGACAGGAGTTATTTGAATACTTCGGGAGCCTTTGGTCAGAAACAAGTTTTTGCCCAAATGCTCGGGGGCTACTTCGATGAAAGTAAAAATTTCGACTATGGCAAATATAGAAATTGTAGAGCCTACAACCAAGCACAAGTTCTTGGCTGTAGCCTCGGGGGCTACTCCCATCGGGAGCGCTGTTCGCGCGCCCGAGAGATAAAAAAAAAGAAGAGAGAGAAAGAAGGAGAAAGAAAAAGAGAGAATATCAGATGTAATGACAATATAGCGACAAGATGGACTAAAATGTTGAGCCTACAACCAAGCACAAGTTCTTGGCTGTAGCCTCGGGGGCTACTCCCATCGGGAACGCTGTTCGCGTGCCCGATGAAATTTAAAAAGGAAGAAGAAATAAAGATAGAAAAGCAAGAGAGTATATTTCGAGTTATAATTAACTCTACATATACTCCCATCGGGAGAATAATACAAGTCATACTTGACTCGATAAAATGTGCCATTCCAACAGCCGGAAAAGCACTCGACAATATATTCTCAGAACGCCAAAGTTGCGATCAATTTCTGAATGCCGCAAATTTGCGAAGGTAAGACCCCAGATCCATTCTGCTGGGCGTGGCATCGCCGAAGACTGCGCTCTGCTACTTTTATCCGTATCAACGGATACGAAGAAAAATCCTAACGGACGCGTTAGGTACCCGATAAATTTAGCTCGGGACTCGACGGAATGGTAAGACCTTAAGCGGCACTCGTCGGAGTTTACACCGGTATCCCGAGATCATGTCCAGGGACGTGATCTTGAAGTAGGTTTTTGCGGATTGCCACTAGAGCAAGTTAACTAGTACCTGATCCGTCAGATGAACTAGCCCCAATTACCAGTATCCCTGTACAATATAGAAATTTATATGAAGAAATATAGAACAGTTTAAAGTTGTCAAATAAAAATAAACAGTGGAGATTTTCCCTGATTCTACAATTCAAGCAAAATCTCGGGGGCTACTGACATAGGCATCCCGAATGGGCTTGCCAAAGATAGTACCCGGGGTTTGATGAAGGCCCACTACCCGAAGAATAAGAAGGTTCGAGAGCCCAAGATATATTAAGGAAAGTAGAGTTGTAATAGGAAGTGTTGTACGTAATCTGGCGGGATGACTTAGAAACCGTCCCGAACTCTGTAACTTGTACGAAACGAAACCCTCGGCTCCACCTCTTATATAAAGGGGGAGTCGAGGGACGAGGAGATCATCGAATCATTGTTTACAAACCCTAGTTTTCATAATTGTCGAGTACTTTTCGGCTGAAACCTTCGAGATCTACTTGCCCTCTACTTCTAACTAAACCCTAGCCTACAATCCATAGGCATTGACAAGTTAATCCCTTGTCAGATGCCTTGGGCATCCCCAAGCTTGGACGCTTGAGTCTTCTTGAAATATGCAGGGGTGAACCACCGGGACATCCCCAAGCTTAGATCTTTCACTCTCCTTGATCATAGTATATCATCCTCCTCTCTTGACCCTTGAAAACTTCTTCCACACCAAACTTTAAGCAAACTCATTAGAGGGTTAGTGCATAATCAAAAACTCACATGTTCAGAGGTGACACAATCATTCTTAACACTTCTGGACATTGCCCAAAGCTACTTGGAAGGTAATGGAACAAAGAAATCCACCCAACACAGCGAAAGAAGCAATGCGAAATAAAAGGCAGAATCTGTCAAAAACAGAACAGTCCGTAAAGACGAATTTTAAAATGGCACCAGACTTGCTCAAATGGAAAAACTCAAAACTAATGAAAGTTGCGTACATATCTGAGAATCACTCACGTAAATTGGCATAATTTTCTGAGTTACCTACAGAGAATTAGACCCAGATTCGTGACAGACAGCAATGCTGTTTCTGCGCAGCAATCCAAATCTAGCATCAACTTTACCATAGAGACTTTACTTGGAACAAAAACATGATAAGAAGAGGTTGCTACAGTAGTAAACAACTTCCAAGACACAAATATAAAACAAAGTACTGTAGCAAAATAACACATGGGTTATCTCCCAAGAAGTTCTTTCTTTATAGCCATTAAGATGGGCTCAACAGTTTTAATGATGCTCACATAAAAAATAGAGTATGAAGCAAAAGAGAGCATCAAGAAGCAAATTCAAAACAAATTTAAGTCTAACATGCTTCCTATGCATAGGAATCTTGTAAATAAACAAGTTCATGAAGAGCAAAGTAACAAGCATAGGAAGATAAAACAAGTGTAGCTTCAAAAATTTCAGCACATAGAGAGGCATTTTAGTAACATGAAAATTTCTACAACCATATTTTCCTCTCTCATAATAACTTTCAGTAGCATCATAAGCAAACTCAACAATATAACTATCACATAAAGCATTCTTATCATGAGTCTCATGCATAAAATTATTACTCTCCACATAGGCATAATCAATTTTATTAGTTGTAGTGGGAGCAAATTCAACAAAGTAGCTATCATTATTATTCTCATCAAGTGTAGGAGGCATAGTATAATCACAACAAAATTTACTCTCCATAGTAGGTGGCACCAAAAGATCACTATCATTATAATCATCATAAATAGGAGGCAAGGTATCATCAAAGAAAATTTTCTCCTCAATGCTTGGGGGACTAAAAAGATCATGAAAACCAGCTTCCCCAAGCTTAGAACTTTCTATATCATTATCGACAATGGTGTTCAAGGCGTTCATACTAATATTACTACCAGCATGCAAATAAGATTTCATAGGTTTTTTAATTTTCGCATCAAACAATCCATGTTTTAAATCAGGAAATAGAATAAGAAGCTCATTGTTGTCCATTATGCCAAACTAGTGTAAACAAGAAACAAAAAGATGCAATTGCAGGATCTAAAGGAAATAGCTTCGAGCACAAACACAATGGCGCCAGAAAAGTACTGTTACCTGGAACAAGAGTATGAGTGCCTTTTTACCTTTCCTCCCCGGCAACGGCGCCAGAAAAGTACTTGGCGCGTAGTTGACGAGGGAGGAAAAGTGCTTAGTTGCCGGGCTTGCCAATGTGTGAGTGCCGTTTACCTTCCCTCCCCGGCAACGGCGCCAGAAAAGTGCTTGATGTCTACGGGAGCTTCTATTCTTGTAGACAGTGTTGGGCCTCCAAGAGCGAGAGGTTTGTAGAACAGCGAGCAAGTTTCCCTTAAGTGGATACCCAAGGTTTATCGAACTCGGGGAGGAAGAGGTCAAAGATATCCCTCTCATGCAACCCTGCAGCCACAAAGCAAGAAGTCTCTTGTGTCCCCAACACACCTAATAGGTGCACTAGTTCGGCGAAGAGATAGTGAAATACAGGTGGTATGAATAAGTATGAGTAGTAGCAACGGCACCAGAAAAGTGCTTTGCCCAGGACAGTAAACAAGCGGTAGTAATGCAGCGGTAGTAACACGAGTAAAACAGTAAACAAGCAGCGATAGCGATATTTAGGAACAAGGCCTAGGGATTACACTTTCACTAGTGGACACTCTCAACATTGATCACATAACAGAATAGATAAATGCATACTCTACACTTTTGTTGGATGATGAACACATTGCGTAGGATTACACGAACCCTCAATGCCGGAGTTAACAAGCTCCACAATAATGCTCATATTTTAGTAACCTTTAGTGTAAGATAGATCAAAAGACTAAACCAAGTACTAGCATAGCATGCACACTTGTCACCTTCATGCATATGTAGGAGGAATAGATCACATCAATATTATCATAGCAATAGTTAACTTCGCAATCTACAAGAGATCATGATCATAGCATAAACCAAGTACTAACACGGTGCACACACTGTCACCTTTGCACACGTGCGGGAGGAATAAAACTACTTTAATAACACATCACTAGAGTAGCACATAGATAAATTGTGATACAAACACATTGCAATCATAAAGAGATATAAATAAGCACCTCACTATGCCATTCAACGAGTGAATAAGTATTCCGTGAAATATAGCCTAAGAGACCCACACGGTGCACACACTTGTCACCTTTACACACGTGGGACAAGGAGTCTCCGGAGATCACATAAGTAAAACTCACTTGACTAGCATAATGACATCTAGATTACAAGCATCATCATATGAATCTCAATCATGTAAGGCAGCTCATGAGATTATTGTATTGAAGTACATAGGAGAGAGATGAACCACATAGCTACCGGTACAGCCCCGAGCCTCGATGGAGAACTACTCCCTCCTCATGGGAGCAGCAGCGGTGATGAAGATGGCGGTGGAGATGGCAGCGGTGTCGATGGAGAAGCCTTCCGGGGGCACTTCCCCGCTCCGGCGAGGTGCCGGAACGAGACTCCTGTCCCCCAGATCTTGGCTTCGCGATGGCGGCGGCTCTGGAAGGTTTTCCGTATCGTGGTTTTTCGCATCAGGGTTTTCGCGACAGAGGCTTTATATAGGCGAAGAGGCGGCGCAGGAGGGTCGAAGGGGTGGCCACACCATAGGGCGGCGCGGCCAGGGCCTGGGCCGCGCCGGCCTATGGTCCAGGTGGCCTGTGGCCCCCTCCGGTCCTTCTCGGGTGTTCTGGATGCTTCCGATGAAAATAGGAACCCGGGTCTTGATTTCGTCCGATTCGAGAATATTTCGTTACTAGGATTTCGAAACCAAAAACAGCAGAAAACAGCAATTGGCACTTCGGCATCTTGTTAATAGGTTAGTTCCAGAAAATGCACGAATATGACATAAAGTGTGCATAAAACATGTAGGTATCATCAATAATATGGCATGGAACATAAGAAATTATCGATACGTCGGAGACGTATGACGCGACCATGGTTGCCTGTCAATATCGAACAAACCTGGTTGGGGAAGAGGGATTTCTTTCTCATCCCCGTCAGCAAACAACATTCTATAGGCCATATTATCTAAAGTAGACTCGGTGGTAACAAATTGATGGCTTTTCATAGCAATGATATCAAGCCTCCTAGGGGTTAATGGTACATCATTAGGATCAATAGGAAGCTCTAAATGTGTTAAAATGCGCAGTGCAATAGTTCCTCCAAAAATAGGCCCCTTGGTAGACAAGCGGCGAGCAATAAGAGAACCAAGGTGATAAGACGTCTGTCCAGTAAGTGCAATATTCAAGAAAGCAAGATGGTAACTAGAAATATTGCTAGTGTTCTCCCTACAAAGTATGCTAGTGGCAACGTAATATGCAAAATATTTAATGGCGGGGAGTTGAATGTTCCTTATCTTGCCCCGCTGAATGGTGCGACAGTCATCATTGGTGATCTCTCGATAGAGCTCCAACAAGTCCCGAGGGTTGTTATCGATCCTCCTTGCTGTACCTGCAGGGGCAATATCCAATGCACGACAAAATTCTTCCAATTCCATAGTAACAGGAGTACCATAGATCTTGAATGCAACTGTCGGATTATATTCCGTGTTTAGGAACTTGAAGCTCTCGACAAAAATTTTGGTGAGCATGTGGTATTGCTCCCTTTCATCTCCAACGTAGGTGGTTAAGCCCGCCCTGTTGACAAGGGTGAAGAAATCATCCAATATCCCTGCATTTGTCAGAAAATCATAACATGGGAAGGATGAGGCATTAGGAGCCCCATTGTCCTCTTCGGGCGCGAAGCTAGGCGCGATGATGTCCTCATTGTACGATCGCCTAATTTGGGTGGCGGTCCTAGAAGGCCTTCCGGTGCTGGTTGTTCCTTTCTTGAACAATTCTCCAAATTTGAACTTCTTCATTTTCTGAAATTTTCAACAAACAATATAAAACTTGATTTGGTGACATATAATTGAGGGAAACTACCATAGGAACTTGCTAGAGTACTAATCATGCATCAAAACTAGTTTCTACCACTTAGAACAAGCATGCAAGCTCACTAAACATGTTACCTACAACAGCAAAATATTCAAGATATACTCAGCCAAACAAAATTCTATTTGGATAATCGAAGGAGTCACATACCGGAGAGCAAATGTGCCAAATTTCAAACAGAAATCTGGGCTGAGCAAAGAGATCGAAAAATCCTGAGCTCTTGAGCAAAAACACGAGTGAGAGAAAGTTGGTTCGAGTTTTTTCGGGAGAGAGAAGATGCTGGGAGAAAGAGATGATGAAGTGGGGCTAGGAGGGGCCCACACCACATGGTGGCGCGCCCCCCTTGCTGGACGCGCCGGCCTGTGGTGTGGTACCCTGTGGTGCCCCACAGGTCATCCTCTGGTGCTCCCAGGTGCCTCGTCGAAAAATTGGACCAACGGTGTAATTTTCGCGAATTTTTGAAAACTTTGAAAAATGCACATTTTCTGGGTATTAAGTTTATTATTACTGGCCAGGAAATTTTTTGAAATCTCAAATCAACTAAGAAACTTTGAAAATTAAAAATGCTACAGCAACTAAAGCAAGTGGAGAAAGAAAGAGATGTTGTTTACCTCCTCTATGCATATAAGATGTATTTGTTAACAAGGTTGATCAAGTCTTGCCACCAAATAAATTTTACATAGCATATGAAGAAATAAACCTCAAATCAATCATGTTACCTTGAATTGTATTGATATGGATCCAATCACAAGAGTTTGATATTCTTCTTTAGGCTCATATATAGGACAATCAATAGTTCCCACTTTGATAGTTCTCACATTAGAAATAGTATTAACTCCGCATGCTTTTTCAATCCTCTTGGGGAAATAGACGGTGTGTTCCTTATCATCAACATTGAAAGTAACCTTTCCTTTATTGCAATCAATAACAGCCCTGCGGTGTTAAGAAAAGGTCTCCCAAGAATAATAGACATATTATCGTCTTCGGGCATTTCCAACACAACAAAATCAGTTAATATCAAGCGGTTATTAGTAACTTGAACAGGAACATCCTCACATATACCAACAGGAATAGCGGTAGATTTATCAGCCATTTGCAAAGATATATCAGTAGGTATCAACTTATCTAAGTAAAGTCTCTTATAAAGAGAAAAAGGCATAACACTAACACCGGCTCCCAAGTCACATAGAGCAGTTTTAACATAATTATTCTTAATAGAACAAGGAATAGTAGGTATACCGGGTCGCCCAACTTCTTTGGAACTTTGCCATTGAAAGAGTAATTAGCAAGCATAGTGGAAATTTCCTCATTGGGGATTTTCCTTTTGTTAGTAACAATATCTTTCATATACTTTGAATAAGGAGGCAATTTAATAGCATCAGTCAAAGGGATTTGCAAAAATAAAGGTTTCATCCAATCACAAAATTTATTGTAGTGATCTTCTTCCTTTGATTTTAGTTTCTTAGCAGGAAAAGGCATTTGCTTTTGCACCCACGGTTCTCTTTCATTACCATGTTTCTCAGCAATAAAATCTTCTTTAGTATACTTTTTATTTTTAGCATGCTTTTCGGGTTCTTCTTCAACCTCTTCTTTATCGGGAGTATCATTCTTATCATTATCTTTATCATGTTCATTACCACTTTCGGTTTCAGCATCAGAAATAGAAATACTATTAGGATCATTAGCAGGTTCAGAGGATTCTACAACATTTTTATGTTTCTTCTTCTTTTTCTTAGATGGAGCTCTAGGTTCAATGCGTTGAGAATCTTGTTCAATTCTTTTGGGATGCCCTTCACGATATAGAGGATCCTGGGTAGAGACACCACCTCTAGTTGTTACTTCATAAGCATGTTTTTCTTTAGCATTATTTCCTAACAAGTCATTTTGCACTTTAGTGAGTTGATCAATTTGAGTTTGAACCATATGAAAATATTTAACAAGCATCTTAACATCATTGGAGGTTCTCTCCACAATATCATGCAATTGACTAATAGCTTGAGAATTTTCCATTAAATGATTCTCTACCCTCATATTAAAATTTTCTTGTTTAACAATATAATTATCAAACTCATCTAAGCATTGCGCGGGAGGTTTTGAATACGGAATATCTTCCCTAGTAAAGCGCTGAAGGGAATTTACCTCAATCATGGATGAAGGGGGAATTATCTCACATATATCTTCTATGGGAGGTAGATTCTTCACATCTTCAGATTTAATACCTTTCTCCTTGAGAGACTTCTTGGCTTCCCTCATATCTTCATCATTCAATTTAATTAAACCCCTCTTCTTTACTATCGGCGTTGGAGTTGGTTCAGGCGTAGTCCAATCATCATAATTCCGGCCTATTTTAGCCAATAATTCTTCAGCGTCGTCTGGAGTTCTTTTCCTGAAAACACAACCAGCACAACTATCCAGGTATGCCCTAGACTCAATGGTTAGTCCACTATAAAATATATCAAGTAAATCATGCTTTTCCAAATCATGGTCAGGCAGAGCTCTAATAAGAGAGCAAAATCTCGCCCAAGCTTCAGGCAATTTCTCTTCATCTCCCTGATCAAAATTATAAACTCTCTGCAAAGCAGCATGTTGAGCACTAGCAGGAAAATATTTCCGGAAGAAAACAACAAGCAATTCTTTTGGACTTTTAATAGAACTAGGTGGCAAACTATTATACCAAGTTTTAGCGTCATCCTTTAATGAGAATGGAAAGATTTTAGCAACAAAGTAAGTACGCTTCTTAACATCATCAGAAAACAAGCTACTCAAAGTAGATAACTCAGTCATGTGTTCAACAACACTTTCTTTTTCACTACCACAAAAGGGTGTTTTCTCAACAATAGCTATATGAGATAGATCAAGAGAAAAATCGTAATCTTTATCCTTAATGTTTATAGGAGATGTGGCAAATTTAGGATCAGGAGACAGTTTATATCTAACAGTATGTTCTGCAAGCAATTTTTTAATTTTTCTCGCATCAGTAGTAGCATGGCATTTTTCAATAAAATCATCATCAAGTTCCACATAATCTTCATCAAGATCATCACTAGAGTATTCAAATTCAGGTGACTTAACAGGTGTAGTAACATCAGGAGTTTCAGTATTTTCAATTTGTCTAGACCTAGCAATTGTAGCATCTAGAAAAGTTCCCAATGAACCACTATCATCAAGCACAGCAGAAGCATCATCAATATTATGAGAGTTTTCAGATTCAGCAGAAGTACCAGCACGTGAAGCTTGTGGTGGTGAAACAAGTTTATCAATCACAGATGGTGAATCAAGAGCAGCAGAGGTACTCAGAGTTGTACCTTTTCTTGTAGTGGATGGTAATATGGCGACCTTAGTATCGCGAGTTTTACCCATGATGGAGAATTTGCAGCGAACAATATCAATCCAAGTGAACTTCCAAATAAAGCTATGCTCCCCGGCAACGGTGCCAGAAAATAGTCTTGATGACCCACAAGTATAGGGGATCGCAACAGTATTCGAGGGAAGTATTACCCAATTTATTGATTCGACACAAGGGGAGACAAAGAACACTTGAAAGCCTTAACAGCGGAGTTGTCAATTCAGCTGCACCTGGAAACAGACTTGCTCGCAAGAGTTTATCGATAGTAACAGTTTTATAGCGGTAACGATAGTGAAATAACAGCAGCGAGTAACAAAGACAGCAGTAGTGATTTTAGTAAACAACGAGGATTAAAATACGTAGGCACGGGGACGGATGACGGGCGTTGCATGGATGAGAGAAACTCATGTAACAATCATAGCAAGGCATTTGCGAGATAATAATAAAACGGTGTCCAAGTACTAATCAATCAATAGGCATGTGTTCCAATTATAGTCGTACGTGCTCGCAATGAGAAACTTGCACAACATCTTTTGTCCTACCAGCCGGTGGCAGCCGGGCCTCTAGGGAAACTACTTGGATATTAAGGTACTCCTTTTAATAGAGTACCGGAGCAAAGCATTAACACTCCGTGAACACATGTGATCCTCACATCGCTACCATTCCCTCCGGTTGTCCCGATTTCTGTCACTTCGGGGCCTTTGGTTCCGGACAGCGACATGTGTATACAACTTGCAGGTAAGATCATAAACAACGAATATCATGATGAAATAATAACATGTTCAGATCTGAGATCATGGCACTCGGGCCCTAGTGACAAGCATTAAGCATAACAAGTTGCAACAATATCATAAAAGTACCATCTACGGACACTAGGCACTATGCCCTAACAATCTTATGCTATTACATGACCAATCTCATCCAATCCCTACCATCCCCTTCGGCCTACAGCGGGGGAATTACTCACACATGGATGGGGGAAACATTGCTGGTTGATGGAGAGGCGTTGGCGGTGATGATCTCCTCCAATTCCCCGTCCGGCGGAGTGCCAGAACGGAGACTTCTGGCTCCCGAGACGGAGTTTCGCGATGTGGCGGCGTTCTGGAGGGTTTCTGGCGACTTCGACTTCTCCCCGTGCGTTTTTGGGTCGAGGCGAATAAGTAGTACGAAGGGGGCGTCGGAGGCCAGCCGAGGGGGCCACACCACATGGCCGCGCGGGCCCCCCGGGCCGCGCCGCCATGTGGTGTGGGGCCCTCGGGCCCGCACTTCAATTATCCTTCGGCTCCGTCATTATTCCGGGAAAATAGGCCCTTTCGTCAAAATCCCGAGGTTTTTCCCGAAAGTTGGATTTCTGCACAAAAACGAGACACCGAACAGTTCTGCTGAAAACAGCGTTAGTCCGCGTTAGTTGCATCCAAAATACACAAATTAGAGGCAAAACAATAGCAAAAGTGTTCGGAAAAGTAGATACGTTTTGGACGTATCACCACCCACCTAACGACCCAACCTCATGTTGATTAGCCTGTAAGGACTTCTCATGCTGGGATTCTTTCTTATATGGAAAACTTGTACTCCTTGTTTAGTTTGTGGATTAGTTCTACTGATTTTATTTGTGTCGACCGGTATTTCCAAAATTTCGGAGGAAACCGGTTCTAATGGTTTCGACCGATTTTTTCCCCTACCAGATGATTTGCAGTTATTGTGAAATTTTGGATGAATTTACGAATCCGTTTTAAAATCCTCAGCTGATATTTTCGGTATTTCCGAAAATCGGAATACCGGTGTGCAGTGTTATTTTTACCCAACAAAGATAAAAAAAGCCTTGGTTATTTTTCTTTTTTGCCAAAATTCAGCGATCTGGTCGATCGGGTCGTCCGACCCAATGCGGACCCTTCTTTATCTTTAACTAGCAAAAGTGCCCGTGCGTTGCATCGGGAGAAACAAATACTTACGCTTCAAAACCGGTACCATGAGTGTTCTAGTGACCTCATCGAAATCTGCATGGTAATGACTTGGAGACGCCCTCCAACACCTCATGCACGTCGGCCGCTCGCTTTTTCACCGGGTCCGCCTGGCAGCGAGCCATAGGGTTGTATCGAGTGCATCGTTCCAGCGGTCATCGCTTCTGCATCTAGGTCGTAACCTTCGTCATCAATGTCGCGGCTGCCTCTTCTGCACGCGCACTGGCGGGCGGAGGCTGGGCTTCTGCACCGCCATCAATGGCATCGTATCCCGTGCACGCTCGGCCTTAAAAGTCGACCGGCATCGTCCCTGCCATTGCCCACACCAGCGACACCTCCACTCCCACCCCGCACCATCACGCGTCACTGCAACCATGGGAAAGAAGAAGCACGACTATGAAGCATCCGACAGTGGAACCAAGAAGGCGGAGCGGACGCACAGGATGCCGCTGCCCGTCGACGTGGCGCGGCTCATGCACAGGAACTGGACGTCGTGCGCGGGCAGGAGAAACGTGCACCTGCCTGGTGGCGGCTGGCGGCTCAGCCACCTCTGGGTGTCTGTCCCATCCGTGCCTCCAAGCGAGCCAGACCGGAGCGCCGAGATCCGGCGCAGGCGGCGGTATCTGCCGTCGGACCTCCGCGCCGACTGATACGTCTCCAACGTATCGATAATTTCTTGTGTTCCATGCCACATTATTGATGTTATCTACATGTTATATGCACACTTTATGTCATATTCGTGCATTTTCTGGAACTAACCTATTAACAAGATGCCGAAGTGCCGGTCTCTGTTTTCTGCTGTTTTTGGTTTCGAAATCCTAGTAACGAAATATTCTCGGAATCGGACGAAATCAACGCCCGGGTTCCTATTTTACCCGGAAGCATCCGGAACACACGAGAACCGCCGAGAGAAGGGGGCAGGGCCACCACACCACAACCCGGCGCGGCCAAGGGGGCGCCCCCTAGGGTGGGCCCCCCAGAAGCCCTCCTGCGCCGCCTCTCCGCCTATATAAAGCCCCTGACCTAAAAACCTCGGGGCGTTCGACGAAAACCACAGAAACCTTCCAGAGCCGCCGCCATCGCGAAGCCAAGATCTAGGGGACAGGAGTCTCTGTTCCGGCACCCTGCCGGAGCGGGGAAGTGCCCCCGGAAGGCTTCTCCATCGACACCGCTGCCATCTCCACCGCCATCTTCATCACCGCTGCTGCTCCCATGAGGAGGGAGTAGTTCTCCATCGAGGCTCGGGGCTGTACCGGTAGCTATGTGGTTCATATCTCTCCTATGTGCTTCAATACAATAATCTCATGAGCTGCCTTACATGATTGAGATTCATATGATGATGCTTGTAATCTAGATGTCATTATGCTAGTCAAGTGAGTTTTACTTATGTGATCTCCGGGAGACTCCTCGCCCCACGTGTGTAAAGGTGACGAGTGTGTGCACCGTGTGGGTCTCTTAGGCCATATTTCACAGAATACTTATTCACTATTGAATGGCGTAGTGAGGTGCTTATTTATATCTCTTTATGATTGCAATGTGTTTGTATCACAATTTATCTATGTGCTACTCTAGTGATGTGTTATTAAAGTAGTTTTATTCCTCCTGCACGTGTGCAAAGGTGACAGTGTGTGCACCGTGTTAGTACTTGGTTTATGCTATGATCATGATCTCTTGTAGATTGCGAAGTTAACTATTGCTATGATAATATTGATGTGATCTATTCCTCCTACATATGCATGAAGGTGACGAGTGTGCATGCTATGCTAGTACTTGGTTTAGTCTCGTTGATCTATCTTACACTAAAGGTTACTAAAACATGAGCATTATTGTGGAGCTTGTTAACTCCGGCATTGAGGGTTCGTGTAATCCTACGCAATGTGTTCATCATCCAACAAAAGTGTAGAGTATGCATTTATCTATTCTGTTATGTGATCAATGTTGAGAGTGTCCACTAGTGAAAGTCTATTCCCTAGGTCTTGTTCCTAAATACTGCTATCGCTGCTTGTTTACTGTTCTGGGCAAAGCACTTTTCTGCTGTCGTTGCCGTTGCTACTGCTTATTCATACCACCTGTATTTCACTATCTCTTCGCCGAACTAGTGCACCTATTAGGTGTGTTGGGGACACAAGAGACTTCTTGCTTTGTGGTTGCAGGGTTGCATCGGAGGGATATCTTTGACCTCTTCCTCCCTGAGTTCGATAAACCTTGGGTATCCACTTAAGGGAAACTTGCTGCTGTTCTACAAACCTCTGCTCTTGGAGGCCCAACACTGTCTACAAGAATAGAAGCTCCCGTAGACATCAAGCACTTTTTTGGCGCCGTTGCCGGGGAGGAAAGGTAAAAAGGCACTCATACTACGGTCCCAGGTAAAGTATTTTTCCGGCGCCGTTGTGTGTGTGCTCAAAGCTATTTCCTTTAGATCCTGCAATTGCATCTTGTTGTTTCTTGTTTACACTAGTTTGGCATAATGTATAAGAGTGAGCTTCTTATTCTATTTCCTGATTTAAAACATGGATTGTTTGATGCGAAAATTAAAAAACCTATGAAATCTTATTTGCATGCTGGTAGTAATATTAGTATGAACGCTTTGAACACCATTGTTGATAATGATATAGAAAGTTCTAAGCTTGGGGAAGCTGGTTTTCATGATATTTTTAGTCCCCCAAGCATTGAGGAGAAAATTTTCTTTGATGATACTTTGCCTCCTATTTGTGATGATTATAATAGTGGTCTTTTGATGCCACCTACTATGGAGAGTAAATTTTGTTGTGATTATACTATGCCTCCTACACTTGATGAGAATAATAATGATAGCTACTTTGTTGAATTTGCTCCCACTACAACTAATAAAATTGATTATGCTTATGTGGAGAGTAATAATAATTTTATGCATGAGACTCATGATAAGAATGCTTTATGTGATAGTTATATTGTTGAGTTTGCTCATGATGCTACTGAAAGTTATTATGAGAGAGGAAAATATGGTTGTAGAAATTTTCATGTTACTAAAATGCCTCTCTATGTGCTGAAATTTTTGAAGCTACACTTGTTTTATCTTCCTATGCTTGTTACTTTGCTCTTCATGAACTTGTTTATTTACAAGATTCCTATGCATAGGAAGCATGTTAGGCTTAAATGTGTTTTTAATTTGCCTCTTGATGCTCTCTTTTGCTTCACATACTATCTCTTGCGAGTGCATCATTAAAACTGCTGAGCCCATCTTAATGGCTATAAAGAAAAGAACTTCTTGGGAGATAACACATGTGTTATTTTGCTACAGTACTTTGTTTTATATTTGTGTCTTGGAAGTTGTTTACTACTGTAGCAACCTTTCCTTATCTTAGTTTTGTGTTTTGTTGTGCCAAGTAAAGTCTTTGATAGTAAAGTAAGTACTAGATTTGGATTACTGCGCAGAAACAGATTTCTTTGCTGTCACGAATCTGGGTCTAATTCTCTGTAGGTAACTCAGAAAATTATGCCAATTTACGTGAGTGATCCTCAGATATGTACGCAACTTTCATTCAATTTGAGCATTTTCGTTTGAGCAAGTCTGGTGGCCTAATAAAATCCATCTTTACGGACTGTTCTGTTTTGACAGATTCTGCCTTTTATTTCGCATTGCCTCTTTTGCTATGTTGGATGAATTTCTTTGATCCATTAATGTCCAGTAGCTTTATGCAATGTCCAGAAGTGTTAAGAATGATTGTGTCACCTCTGAACATGTTAATTTTTATTGTCCACTAACCCTCTAATGAGTTGTTTCGAGTTTGGTGTGGAGGAAGTTTTCAAGGGTCAAGAGAGGAGGATGATATACTACGATCAAGAAGAGTGAAAAGTCTAAGCTTGGGGATGCCCCGGTGGTTCATCCCTGCATATATCAAGAAGACTCAAGCGTCTAAGCTTGGGGATGCCCAAGGCATCCCCTTCTTCATCGACAACATTATCAGGTTCCTCCCCTGAAACTATATTTTTATTCCGTCACATCTTATGTACTTTACTTGGAGCATCTATTTGTTTGTTTCTATTTTTGTTTGTGTTTGAATAAATTGGATTACATCATGCTTGTGTGGGAGAGAGACACGCTCCGCTGGTTCATATGAACACATGTGTTCTTAGCTCATAATATTCATGGCGAAGTTTCCTCTTCGTTAAATTGTTATATGGTTGGAATTGGAAAATGATACATGTAGTAACTGCTATAAATGTCTTGGGTAATGTGATACTTGGCAATTGTTGTGCTCATGTTTAAGCTCTTGCATCATATGCTTTGCACCCATTAATGAAGAAATATATAGAGCATGCTAAAATTTGGTTTGCATATTTGGTTTCTCTAAGGTCTAGATAATTTCTAGTATTGAGCTTGAACAACAAGGAAGACGGTGTAGAGTCTTATAATGTTTTCAATATGTCTTTTATGTGAGTTTTGCTGCACCGGTTCATCCTTGTGTTTGTTTCAAATAAGCCTTGCTAGCCTAAACCTTGTATCGAGAGGGAATACTTCTCATGCATCCAAAATACTTGAGCCAACCACTATGCCATTTGTGTCCACCATACCTACCTACTACATGGTATTTTCCCGCCATTCCAAAGTAAATTGCTTGAGTGCTACCTTTAAAATTCCATCATTCACCTTTGCAATATATAGCTCATGGGACAAATAGCTTAAAAACTATTGTGGTATTGAATATGTAATTATGCACTTTATCTCTTATTAAGTTGCTTGTTGTGCGATAACCATGTTTACTGGGGAACGCCATCAACTCATTGTTGAATTTCATGTGAGTTGCTATGCATGTTCGTCTTGTCTTAAGTAAGGGCGATCTACACTGAGTTGAATGGTTTGAGCATGCATATTGTGAGAGAAGAACATTGGGCCGCTAACTAAAGCCATGATTCATGGTGGAAGTTTCAGTTTTGGACAAATATCCTCAAGTCTCTAATGAGAAAAGAATTAATTGTTGTCAAATGCTTAAAGCATTCAAAGAGGAGTCCATTATCTCGTTGTCTATGTTGTCCCGGTATGGATGTCTAAGTTGAGAATAATCAAAAGCGAGAAATCCAAATGCGAGCTTTCTCCTTAGACCTTTGTACAGGCGGCATAGAGGTACCCCTTTGTGAAACTTGGTTAAAGCATATGTATTGCGGTGATAATCCAGGTAGTCCAAGCTAATTAGGACAATGTGCGGGCACTATTGGTACACTATGCATGAGGCTTACAACTTATAAGATATAATTTACATGATGCATATGCTTTATTACTACCGTTGACAAAATTGTTTCATGTTTTCAAAATCAAAGCTCTAGCACAAATATAGCAATCGATGCTTTTCCTCTATGAGGACCATTCATTTACTTTCAATGTTGAGTCAGTTCACCTATTTCTCTCCACCTCAAGAAGCAAACACTTGTGTGAACTGTGCATTGATTCCTACATGCTTGCTTATTGCACTTATTATATTACTCTATGTTGACAATATCCATGAGATATACATGTTACAAGTTGAAAGCAACCGCTGAAACTTAATCTTCTTTTGTGTTGCTTCAATACCTTTACATTGAATTATTGCTTTATGAGTTAACTATTATGCAAGACTTATTGATGCTTGTCTTGAAGTGCTATTCATGAAAAGTCTTTGCTTTATGATTCACTTGTTTACTCATGTCATACACATTGTTTTGATCGCTGCATTCACTACATATGCTTTACAAATAGTATGATCAAGTTTATGATGGCATGTCACTCCAGAAATTATCTTTGTTATCGTTTTACCTCGCTCGGGACGAGCGAGAACTAAGCTTGGGGATGCTGATACGTCTCCAACGTATCGATAATTTCTTGTGTTCCATGCCACATTATTGATGTTATCTACATGATATATGCACACTTTATGTCATATTCGTGCATTTTACGGAACTAACCTATTAACAAGATGCCGAAGTGCCGGTTCCGTTTTCTCGCTGTTTTTGGTTTCGAAATCCTAGTAACGAAATATTCTCGGAATCGGACGAAATCAACGCCCGGGTTCCTATTTTACCCGGAAGCATCCGAACACACGAGAACCGCCGGAGAAGGGGGGCAGGGCCACCACACCACACCCCGGCGCGGCCAAGGGGGGCGCCCCCTAGGGTGTGGGGCCCCCGAAGCCCTCTCCGCGCCGCCTCTCCGCCTATATAAAGCCCCCGACCTAAAAACCTCGGGGCGTTCGACGAAAACCACGAGAAACCTTCCGGAGCCGCCGCCATCGCGAAGCCAAGATCCGGGGACGGAGAGCTCTCGTTCCGGCACCCTGCCGGAGCGGGGAAGTGCCCCGGAAGGCTTCTCCATCGACACCGCTGCCATCTCCACCGCCATCTTCATCACCGCTGCTGCTCCCATGAGGAGGGAGTAGTTCTCCATCGAGGCTCGGGGCCGTACCGGTAGCTATGTGGTTCATATCTCTCCTATGTGCTTCAATACAATAATCTCATGAGCTGCCTTACATGATTGAGATTCATATGATGATGCTTGTAATCTAGATGTCATTATGCTAGTCAAGTGAGTTTTACTTATGTGATCTCCGGAGACTCCTCGCCCCACGTGTGTTCACAGAATACTTATTCACTATTGAATGGCGTAGTGAGGTGCTTATTTATATCTCTTTATGATTGCAATGTGTTTGTATCACAATTTATCTATGTGCTACTCTAGTGATGTGTTATTAAAGTAGTTTTATTCCTCCCGCACGTGTGCAAAGGTGACAGATGTGTGCACCGTGTTAGTACTTGGTTTATGCTATGATCATGATCTCTTGTAGATTGCGAAGTTAACTATTGCTATGATAATATTGATGTGATCTATTCCTCCTACATATGCATGAAGGTGACGAGTGTGCATGCTATGCTAGTACTTGGTTTAGTCCGTTGATCTATCTTACACTAAAGGTTACTAAAACATGAGCATTATTGTGGAGCTTGTTAACTCCGGCATTGAGGGTTCGTGTAATCCTACGCAATGTGTTCATCATCCAACAAAAGTGTAGAGTATGCATTTATCTATTCTGTTATGTGATCAATGTTGAGAGTGTCCACTAGTGAAAGTCTATTCCCTAGGCCTTGTTCCTAAATATCGCTATCGCTGCTTGTTTACTCGTTCGGGCAAAGCACTTTTCCGGTGTCGTTGCCGTTGCTACTGCTTATTCATACCACCTGTATTTCACTATCTCTTCGCCGAACTAGTGCACCTATTAGGTGTGTTGGGGACACAAGAGACTTCTTGCTTTGTGGTTGCGGGGTTGCATGAGAGGGATATCTTTGACCTCTTCCTCCCTGAGTTCGATAAACCTTGGGTATCCACTTAAGGGAAACTTGCTGCTGTTCTACAAACCTCTGCTCTTGGAGGCCCAACACTGTCTACAAGAATAGAAGCTCCCGTAGACATCAAGCACCGACCCCGCCTACGCCATCGACTCTGACACCTGGCGCACCTGGCGCAAGACCGAGAAGGATCCGAGGAGGCAGGCGGGCTTCCTCGGCGACACGGACTTCCCTTTTGACCATCCACCGACGTATCGTCATCGAACACGGCAGCCACCGGCGCCTCCATAGGACGACGACGACGACGCGTTGGCCTACCACAACGAGGAGGCCAAGGACGACAGCGACGACTACGTCGCCTGCATTTTTCAGGAATGACAGTTGGCCATAGTGGAGGGCCGAGAGTTCGAGTACCCGGCGACGATGACGGACGATGATATCTAGAGGCTCAGCGTCCTCGTCTCGGAGGTGGACCGACTGGTGCAGCCGCCGCTGCCCCGGTACGCCACCAGCATCATGCCGCCGAGCCTCACGGAGGAAGAGGCCCTACGACGGGCGCTTGAGGACTCGGCCCCGACCGTCGCCTCCACCTCCGCCGTACAACCCGTGGGCGGCTCCACCCCCACCACCGGCGTGGGCTGCTCCACCTCCACCATCGCCGGCGACACCGGCGTATGTTCCGCCGGCGACCAACTGAATATGTTTTTATATTGAAAAAATGCAAAATCGAAAAAATGCGTCGTGCCGCTGGAGCCACCACCGTTGGAGATGCATCGCCCCGTTGGAGATGTCCTGATCTGATCCCCTTCTTGGATATCTTCTTCAACTTGCAATAAGGAGTAGCTAGAAACAGAGAAGATGCACATTTGGGCAATGATATGATACAAAGCCTTTTTCTTTAAAGGATTTTTGCCTTCGCAAGTAGCAATTGTTTGCTGGTTCACGAATGATCAGGAATAGGGGCGGCACGACCGCCCTCAAGTGGACATGGGACAGAGATCAAATAGCCGAGCGCACTGAGACGACTTGGCAGTTGGCACTCATGTCCAGCCTTCCAGGACTATGAGGGGCGCAGCTGCCGCCACTCTCAATCCTCACACCCTGGAACGCACTACTGTGCTTCTCCTTCTAGCTGCACCAACATTGCTCAGGACAAAGAGTCACGGGGGCGGAAGTAGGACGTGGTGGCGGTCGGACAGGAGAAGAGAGAAGGAGACATACATCTGCCGGAGCCCGAGAAGATTTTGTAAAGGAGTAGCTAGGAACGGAATCGGTAGCAGGATGGGATTGCTTGTGTCTCTCCCCCACCACAAGCGCGGCGGCGGCCGGAATTAGTAGCAGCATCTAGATCCTCTGCACGATTTCTCCTGGTGTTCTCTATCCGAAAGAAATCAGGGGATGCGGACCGATGGACGGGAGCGCGACTGCGCGGCGTGGCTGCACTCCACGACGCCTCGCTCGTCTCCACCACCATGGACTCGTCCCACATCCTCTCCAGCTTCCTCTTTCTGTCCCGCGCTGGCCAGCGTGCCCCAACCCCGGCGGCCATGCTCGCAAGCAGCCGGGCCAAACTTCAACTGATCAACTTCCCCACGCGCGGCCGTCATCCTTGTTGTGCAGCTGTAGCTTTCGCCCTCGATCTGGCGCCGCCGCCAGGGTAGGGTTTGTTTGGGGTGGGAGCGATATTAGGGGTCGTTCGGGTCGCTGAGATATAAAACAATCGAACCCGCACAATGGTATTTTGCCGTATTATGGGATTTTGTGGGAGGGTAAATTGGTCCAATAAATAGTTGGACGAAAATTTTGGCAGAAACCTTAGCTCATTTATTATTAGGTATAGACTAGGACAAAACCCGTGCGTTGCTACGGAACCACACTAAAAAATAAACAACCCATTAATTTTTAAAGATTCATATGCCAGCCGAATCAAAATAGCACGGGTCGTTATTGCCTTGTCACAAAAATCACAAAACATTCTGATGGACGAACAATAAGCTATTTCACACCACCACCATGATAGTTAACTCGCACTCGCCATGGTGTCACCTCGTGGTCGCTCCAGGTGAGGGAGCAAGGGAGCCTCTCTTCCCATGGTCTCTCGGAGGAAGATGAATGTGATTTCTTCCGCTTGGAAGGCCAATTCATGGTAGATAGTTAATGAGATTATTATATTATATTATTATATTTCTGTAAAGAAATCCCTGAGCTAAATTTTGGCTAATACCGATGCTTTCTTTCTCATCCCCTCATGAGCAAATATTTCATACCTCCATTTTTTTTCCTTTGATGCATATGCTTATATGAATATATTAGTTACACACTTGCAAGTAGAAATAACATCATCTTTTTTATATCGTAATAATTTAATCTTCCCTTATTATCTACAATCATTTGAGTACAAATTTGAGTCAAGATATATATTAGTAGTACCTCCGTTTCATAAAACAAGGCGTATATTTTTTTAGTCAAAAGTCAACGCTCCATGAATACACAATAAAAATATCTTGTATGCTTAATTTCTTGATATGAATTTGGTCTAGTATATGTTCATGTTTCCGTGTATAAAATTAATCAAACTTTAAAGATGTTGACTTTTGACTAAAAGTATACACTTGTAGTAGATAATGACCAGAAAAAAAATCCCCAGTTTTTTGTTCTCTGTGTTGTTCTCAAGCTCGGCAGGGCTTGGTGATAATTTAATTAACTATTACGTCGATCGGCTCAAATCCTAACAACACCTCATTGCTGCTCCTTTGGTCAATTTGCATACGCCTGATTGGTCCATTTACATTTAGGCAGTGTCAGATCCACGTGAAAAAGGAGAAACTGTAGGGGCAAATCCGTGGTGAAGTGGGCGCTAGCTATGCCCAAACTACCGTTGCAGGTGCTGGAGTTGGAGCTGGGAATCCAGTGCGACAAGTCCTTCATCGGCGACGAGCTGGAGAAAATGCATTTTTTCCTGATGGCCTAGAGCATCAGCTTAATCAAGAATAAAAGAGTAGCACGAGAGCGCTTCTCAGGCAGCAAAGAACCAGAGCGGCGAACCTCCATGGGCAGCGGCATAAGCAGACTAAAAAAATGCACGGAATTCCTCCAAATCTCCTTGTCGCACTTGCTATGCCTCCAATCTCTCTTTTCTCCCCCGTTTCTTCTGCGTCTCCCAAGGACCGGATCCATCAGCCCTACGCTCAATGGAAGATCTTGGCCTAGAGAGGGGCGTGCAGATGACGCGCTGCACCATGAGGCGCCTGAAGAAGCGGGGACACCAGATCCGTATCTTGGGTGTCGAGAAGTCGGCAGTTCGACACTGCAACCCAGCCTCTGCCGCCATGGACGGCGCTGCCACCTGCGGTGGAGCACCGGTAAAAGATGAAGACGCGGCGGCAAGGATGTGGGGCGGTGATTCGGGCGATGTTGGGGATGTGAGGGAAGCGCGGGTAGCCGACGTCGCCGAAAGACAGCAGCGCGCGGAGGCGACGGCCGAGGCGCGGTCAGGCGGCGAGCGTTTTCCGTGCGGGAGGGAAGAAAGAAAAACCGCACGAACCGGTACGGTGGTAGTTTTCTGTATTATGGGATTTGGTGGGAGGGTAAAATTGTCCAAAAAAAACGTTGACGAAACTTTTGGCAGAAACCTTACATTCCTTTATTATTAGGTATAGATATAGATTAGGACAATACCCGTGCGTTGCCACGAAGCAAATAAATTCATACATTGCTACGGGTTATCTCTATTAAAAAATCTATTAGTTCATGGAAAAAGTATCGGTGAACATTTCTGAATGAACAAGTTTTTTGTGATTCTTATCCCGACGTGATATAAAGTGCTTTTTCTTAATGTTCTTGTGTTTATTTTCAGAAAGGATTACTCCATATCTAACGTCATATGTGTCATCGTCAAGAAAACAGTTCGAACATCCACTTAGCAGGAAAATTCTTTGGTGTCTGGCATGACACATTCTCCTGTAGCTCTGGCCATGTTTAATACTTGTTGGCGTACCGGAGTGGAATATCAAATTACAACAAATTAAACATTGATTTTGGAATGTACAAAGAAAGTAAAGAAACTACATGCGAGAGGGGATATTCCGCAACTAGTTGCGTCCGCATCCCATTTTTGTTGTGACACTTCCAAATTTTCAAAAAATGCAAACTAAAATTCTAGACATACATTGTGTTGTGTCTTGTGCATCTGTGAAATTTACTATATTTTTGGATGAAACTTCACAGATGCACAAGACACAACACAATGTATGTCTAGAATTTTAATTTGCATTTTTTGAAAACTTAGAAGTGTCACAACAAAAAATGGGGTGCGGGCGCAACTAGTTGCAAATGAGAGTTTCCCCGCCTGTTGTGCGAATTGGAAAATTTGTTAGAATTTGCAGTAGGCAACCGCCGGTGACTGTAGGAAAATGTAGTTAGATTTGTTTTAGTGTGGGTAGCTGAATTTTCTTATTTCAACAATTAGCTAAATCTTTGGGACAAGCTTTGACTCTGAATGAAATGTTTGGAAGTGTGCACAGTGCATCACTGCATCCTGTATTCAGGACAGTAAACGAAATGAACCAAAGGCATCGTGTGTGTACTTCCTGGCGGATTTTGTCTTTTAACTTGGTGTATATGCTCTTGTCGAACCTGTGTATCAGCCTATCAGGTGCCTTTCTCAAATGTACTTCAGCTGCTAAAGGTATGCGCTACCAAAACATTGAGTAATATCCAAACTGAACTTCAGTATCCAAACTGAATTTCAGTTGAAGCTGTGTTTTATTTGTAATCCACAAGTTTAGTTTCAATGTTTAGCAAAAAGAAGTTTAGTTTTAATGGACTCACCAGCGCATCCGCTATCTCCAGGTTTTCTTTCATGCTTGTGCGTCTACAGCTGGCTAAAGCATCAACCTGGTCAGCAGGCGCAGCTTTGCGAGCGCGCTTCTCGGGGACAGAAGCAGTATTAGCAGGGCGGGGGAGCTTAAATGGGTTGAGCAGCAGAAGGAACAATTATTGCTGGAGAGTGGAGACTGGCCTAGTGGGAAGACGACGGCAGGTGTTCTTGCAGATAGAGGAATCGACCAACGCCGAGAGTTCGACCGGCAGAGTAGGGAGAAATCTGGGGTACGCAGCCATGGGGGTTTTGTGACAGAGCCGGGTGGCCACGCCTGTGGAGCCGTGCGCTAGGGGCAGCGGGCGGTCCATCTTGGGGAAGCTGGAAAGCGCCGGCCGGGTCGGCGTTCAGAAAGGGGGAGAGGAAAAAGCCGCTGATCGATGAAAAAATGAAGCCGAAACAGCCTATGCAGACCTCGTCTGCAACCTCCCAGCTCCCACCGGCGCCTCCCGATTCAATCCATCGATCAGCCCCATGTCTCCTGGCTCCTCTTGCGCCGCTGGCAGGTCCCCCGCACCTCCGAGTTTTCCTCACGCCGCGTCATTCTCCAATCTCCAGGTCCGTCTGGGCGGAGCCTGGTTAGATCCGGCACTCGACGCTCGGATCCCCGCCCCACGCCGCGTCATTCTCCAATCTCCAGGTCCGTCCGGGCTGAGCCTGGTCAGATCCGGCACTCGACGCTCGGCTCCCCGCCCTCCAGGGCCACATCGTGGTTCTCGCGCCGGTCGCCGGATGCGACGGCTTCGCTCCCCGCTGGCTTTTTCTTCTTTCACCGTCCCAGCCTCTTTCGGCGTTTGAAAAAAGAACGGACTATGCGCCAAACGAAACGTTTTCTTTTCACTATGCGGTGGCAGAGTCTGTAATTTTGATAAAAACTATGGGCAATAAAAAACGGACGAACAAGAAACCTTATTTTCTTTATTATTAGGTATAGAAAGGTTGACTTCCAGTGTGTTTAATCTAGTGTATTGATTTTGATCAGTCCATTCGATTAAAAATCCATCTCCTTTAAGTACCACATCTTGTGAACTTGTGATCAGCTAATTAGAAATAGGCATGTTTGGTCCGATGTCGATGTGGTTGTGCTAGATCGTGTAAACGATCTCAAACTGGTCACCTAAATATGTTGGACCTGCTCGTAGGGATCTGGTGCTTATCTTTTTGAGTTTGGATTGTCAGGCTCTGCGTCGGCCATGGTCTGCCGCGCGGCCAGCGGGTACCACCTCTTGGTCGTGGATGGGTACTCTTGCATCAAGAACACGCCCAACACCAAGAGCATCAGGTCACGGGCTTTCAGGATCGGAGGCTACTGGTGGGTCATCCTCTACTCCCCGAAGGGCGAGCGCTTCGAAGACCTCGGCTATATGTCGGTCACTCTCGCTCTTGATCACGACCAGGAGATTCTACGGCCGGTAAAGGTGAAGTTCGAGTTCAGCTTCATCGAGCAGGTCGAGGAGCAGCGGTCGGCACGCGTCCACGGGGGCGAAGTAGTCGAGCTGTCCGCCGGTGCCTCCTGTGGCCACCATAGGTGGATGAAGAGGACGGACTTTGAGAAGTCGAAGCATCTCAGGGACGACGGCTTCATCATCCGCTGCGACCTCTTCGTTGTCGACGCGAAGGCCACCCGCGGCGCCGCTGCTCTGCCCGGCGCTGCCGTAGAGGTGCCCAATTCTGACATACACGACCAGTTTAGGGAGCTTCTTCGGACACAGTTGGGCACGGACGTCACCTTCAAGGTCGGCAGCGAGAGGTTCGCCGCGCACCGTTGTGTGCTTGCGGCTCGCTCCTCCGTCTTCCGGGCGCAACTCTTTGGCTCCATGATGGAGGGCACTACTACGGCTAACGCCATAAACATAAAAGACATGGCACCAAACGTGTTCAGGGCCTTGCTAACTTTCATCTACACCGATGCCATGCCCAAGATGAACATGGACAACATGGAGGAAGACGACCAGTTAGGAAAAGATGAAGGCAACATGGATGACGACGACTACGAGTACGAAGAAGATGA
The DNA here is from genome assembly GCF_022539505.1 of Lolium rigidum. Taxonomy (NCBI): domain Eukaryota; kingdom Viridiplantae; phylum Streptophyta; class Magnoliopsida; order Poales; family Poaceae; genus Lolium; species Lolium rigidum. The sequence continues at coordinate 3,311,663 of NC_061512.1, read as the reverse complement.
AGATGATGGACTTGAAGAAGAAGTAATGTTGTGGCTGCAGCACGTGCTCGTTGCGGCAGATAGATTCGACCTCCCAAGGCTCAAGTTGTTGTGCGAAGAACAGTTGTCTGAGCACATAGATATAATGACAGTGATGACAATTCTCGCTCTAGCTGAACAGCACCGCTGCTGCGGGTTGAAGGAGGCGTGCTTGCAGTTCCTCCAAATACTCTCTCCCACGAGGTTACAGAACCTACTCGCACTAGTAGATAACATGCCTTTTGTTCCGGGTGGTAAGGGCCTTTTGTCGCGGGCGGCCAGCCGCGACAACGGAGGCGCGACAAAAGGGAAAGGGTCCACCTTTTGTCGCGGGTCGCTTACGACCCGCGACATAAGGTCCACCACGTGGCAGCTGCGGGGCGCGCACGGCACAGGCCCTTTTGTCGCGGACGGTGTTACCACCCGCGACAAAAGGCCCTATACGTGGCGCGCGCACAACGCTGCTGCTTTAGGGTTTGAGGGGTGCATCACCCCTCCCCCCCGCAACCGACCGCCTGTTATTTCATTTTTTTGTTCGAAAATAAAAGTTGCATATATTTGTACGCTACTAGAAGTTGTACACGTTCATTCAATATATATATATATAGATCGATCAAACAAATGTTGGAAGCAAAAGTCGATTTTCCTTACACACACACACACACACATATATATATATATATATATATATATACACACATTTAGCTCACGATCGACAAACGGTACTAACGACCGTCTATTTGGAGGTAGAGCATCTATTTGGACTAAACAAGCCTTTGTTGTTTAGTACTTCTTTAACCAAAAGTCCCGCCGGTTCCTCCGCAATTCCTAGTAGGTGTTCCTTTGGTTGGAGTCTGTCCCGCATGTACTCGACCTATATACGAAAATGAGATGAGTATGACTATATCAATCTTGATAACGAAATATTGACGATAATAAATAAAGTTTGTGAGTGTTATTGCTTACGTTGAATTATTTTTGTTCTGCGTCTCAGTGGTTAACATGCGAATGGACTTGCAAACGTAGTATCCACATAGATTCGTCCCTTGTGGCTGCTGAGGGCACGGTACAGGAGTAAATGTTAACTTCTCTGCCCAGGTACCGTCCTTACGATGTCTCTTGAAAGCGGTCCAAGCCCTGCCAGGGAAAAGAATGATTGAATGAGTGGATAATTAATTGATATCTCACGAAAGATATAGCGCGGCGATGAAGAAAAATACACTTGGAGCAACTTCTGCAAGTCGTGGAACCCGTCCACGCCTCTACTCAGTGGGTCTCTTACTTTAACTATTCCCTTATCAGGTTGAATGTCTAGTAGAATCCAGTGGAAGCTGCACATGTTATGTATATACATCAGGAATTACACTTAACATCGAGTAAGAAAAATTGAGTGTGCATAAAAGATCATTAAGACTCTCACTCGTAGTTGTAAGGAAACAATATTGAATCACAGAAATATTGCTCCCCCAAAAACCTTAGTAGGTTTCCCCCGTGTCTTGGGCATTATACTTTACCGTTTGAACATGTACTTTATCCGGGTCAACAAACCCAATATTGATAATATTATTACTTTTGCATTCACCGATCTTCGATCCGCATAATAGAGAACACATAAGATACAATGAGTATATGCAATGAAAACGAACATGAACTGAATGAAAATGAACTTATATGTAGTTAACAACTTACAAGCAATAGCAACTCATGAGAGATTTGTCGAGGGCTTCTAAATTGAATAACTGCCAGAGTTCATTCATCTCAATATGGATCTCCTCCTTTCGGTAGTAATATTCAAATGGTATAGTCACCACGATGAACCTTATGTTCTCCTTGCATGCATCAAGGTACCACTGATGCAAATTCCGCATATGTGTTGGCAGTTTATGCAGCTGCTGCGTGGCTGACCAAGTCGGCCCCGTAGACAAATTTAGGAGCTATATCAGCAATGGGTAGTGCAACATCTGCTGCAAGTAGCAATTCCTCCACGGTAACTGAACATGAAGCCGCTAGCCTTGGAGCTTCTTCCATATCGATACCACCATGTTCCTGGTACACCTTGGGAACATTAAGCACTTTGAGTGCTGGGATCGATTGTTTGGGCTGAGCACCGAGGAGGGGAACTTCCTTTCTCTTTTGCCTTTTGTCGTTGGCTTGGCCTTGAGGGGTGCACTTGTTGCGGTTGACTTATTCTCAGCTGCACTTCTAGGCGATGATTTGCTCGTGCCGGCAATGTCCTTCTCCTTAGCCTTTTCAGCCTTCTTTTGGTCAATTACCTTCGCAAGAGCGCGTGTATAGTCATCCTTCTTCTCGTGTAAGTCATACTCGCGATGGTGTGTTCGGAAAACTAGTAGCATATGCTATTTGCTTCTCCGTGTATGGCTGCGGCGCAGGAGGTTTTGGCTTATTAAAAAAATCATAATTGATTTTCTTAACAATGGCATCATTTTCCTCCGGGGTACGATCGTAAGGACGGGGGAGGAACCTTTGGTACTTTTGGGAGGGGCGACATCTTGCGGACAGGACTCTTGAAACGCTTCCGGCTGGGTGCATTCCGAGTCTTTTTGGGCGGAGGCGGCGGCGCTGGAGATGGAGATGGACTACCGATGTCGTGGTCGACGTCGTACCCACGGGGTGATGGTGGCGACATGTGATCGGTAGGAGGAGGTGATGGTGGCCTGCGATCACTCGGAGGAGGTGATGGTGACCTGCTCGGGACGGCGGGTACTAGGTGCTACCCAGCCTCGGCAGCTCGATGTTCTTCTTTTCCCGAGAGAATGATTTCTCCCGAGCACCTCTCCGAGTGTAAGCCCCCATCACCTCCGGGGATATCGAGCTCCAATGTCCCCCACGGCGGGACAACCGAATCCACCCCGACACGAGCATAGCCAGCTGGAATCGGATTGCCATGCCATGTTGCCGGCTCACCTTCAGGTCCAAATGCCGGTAAGACATAGCCGACCGCCACCTTAACGAAACCTTCCGAACACCTCATGGAGATCACAAGGTGTTTGCTCCTTGATTCCATCCAAGGGGTCGCCGGTACCGGCATCTATCATCATCCGTGTAGAAGGGGCCTCCGAGTCGGCCACGCTGTCTGTCTCGTCGGCTCGAGATATGTCGGCGGTATTATCGGCGGGCGCTGTCCTTTTAGTTCATTTATCTCCCGCTGCTGCTGCTGCTGAAGCTCCCGCTAGCTGCTGGTCAAGTCGGCGTTGGAACTCGGCCATCTGGTCATTCCGCACCTCCGAGCTGGCGTTGTTTAGCTCTCGCTCGGCTTCTATAAGTCTCCGCGTCGGCCGGAAACCCAAGCGACCATGGAACACTAGGGCCGAAGCCTCTTGTTCATCCTCCCTTCTCGGGATTACCGAGGACAAGCGTCGACGAGTCTTTCTCTCTATCGGGAGCAAACTTTAGTTTTCCCACCTTTATATCTGTCGTCACTTCAATCCATTTTTTCCTGGGTACCCTAACCCTGGTGTCACTTTCAAAAATGTTCCCTGTCTTCATGTCATACTCACAGCCATGCGCGAGGAACCAATTTCGAGCCCTAGTGTCCCATCCTTCTCGCGTGGGTTCTTGAGTGATCCCGTTCAGCTCCATCTCAGCCTCTTGTGCATCCCACTTAGGCATGGCTACTCCGTATCCCCCTCGCCCCGTATGATGGTGATATTTCTTTTCGCTTGCATTCTTCTTGTTTTTCGTTGACAGGTTCACAGCCTCCTTCGATTCTTTGTACCTCACAAATTCTTCCCGGTTATGCTCCTGCTTCGCTAGGTAGTTCTCGAATAATGGAGGCTTCTTGTCTTTCTTATAATTTTTCCATAACCGGTTCTTATACGCCCGGAAAAGTTCCCCCATCTTCTTAAGAGCCAATTTCTTCACTAGCGCCCGCTGCTTGGCATTCTCAGACTCCGATCCCACATCTGGCAAAGTGAAATGTTCCATGAGGTCGCTGAAAAGTGTGTCTTTGTACCTATCGGCAACCTGATTTTCGGTCACATTCTTGGTCTTGTTCCATTCTCTGACAGTGATCGGGATACGATCTCTAACCACAACCCCGCACTGATTTTTGAATGTCACTCCGACACTCGCGGGTACCACCGGTTGGCCTTCCGGTGATATAGCTTCAATTGTGAAGTGGTCTTTTTTGGTCAACTTCTTTGCCGGGCCTCGTTTCTCTATCTTATCTTCGGAGGCCTAAGAGAATAAAAATCAGTTAATTTATATACATAAGTACATATAGAATTCCATTAATGCCTCAACTGATCGTATACCTCGTCATTACCGGAGCCGTCGGCTTCTCCATCACCGGAGTCGCCGGCTTCTCCATGATCACCGGAGTCGTCGGCTTCACCATGATCACCGGAGCCGCCGGCTTCTCCATGATCACCGGAGCCGCCGGCTTCTCCATCACCATCGCGGATTATGTTCTCGAAAATGTCTTCCTGTTCGAAGTCCCGTTCGAATGGATGATCCATTGTTTCTGCAAAAAATTAAATCGATAAGTACATGTTCTAACCCTAACCCTAATCAAACACTAAGTAAACCCTAACCCTAACCCTAACCAGAGATGGGGTAGGCTCAAGGAGGGGAAGTCTCGGCGTGGAGCAGGGAGAAGAGGGCGCGTCGGGTAGAGGATCTCGACAATGCTCACGTGTTTGCGAGAGGGAGAGGGTGTCGGCGACGCGTGTTTGCGAGAGGGAGAGGGTCTCGGCGGCGCGTGTTTGCGAGAGGGAGAGGGGTGTCGGCGCGTGTTTGCGAGAGGGAGAGTGCGCGTGTTTGCGAGAGGGAGAGGGGTGTCGACGACGCGTGTTTGCGAGATGGAGAGGGTCTCGGCGGCGTGTGTTTGCGAGAGGGAGAGGGGTGTCGGCGCGTGTTTGCGAGAGGGAGAGTGCGCGTGTTTGCGAGAGGGAGAGGGTGTCGGCGACGCGTGTTTGCGAGAGGGAGAGGGTCTCGGCGGCGCGTGTTTGCGAGAGGGAGAGGGGTGTGGGCGCGTGTTTGCGAGAGGGAGAGTGCGCGTGTTTGCGAGAGGGAGAGGGGTGTCGGCGCGTGTTTGCGAGAGGGAGAGGGCGCGTGTTTGCGAGAGGGAGAGGGTGTCGGCGACGGGTTTTTGCGAGGGGGGAGGGAGTCGACGTCAGTTGTTTGCGAGAGGGGTCTCGGCGGGTGTTTGCGAGAGGGGTGTCGGCGGTTACAACAAAATTTAAACTACAATTTTTTTACAAAAAAAATAAACTAACTAATTACAACAAAATACTTACAACAAAATTTGAACTACTAATTATCTAACTACAAAATTTGTACAACAAAATTTAAACTAACATACTAAAATGTCTATATACAACAAATTTAAACTAACATACAAAATTTGAACTACTAATTATCTAACTAAGTCAAAAAAAAAATTAAAAAAAAGAGGGCCGGCCGGGGGCGCCGGCGCCGGCGCACACGGCGGTTTGTACCTGCGGAGGGGGCGCGGCGGCGCGGCGGCGGGGCCGGCACGGGCACAGGGCGGCGGCGGGGGGCGCGCGGCACGGCGGAATCGACGGCGCGGCACCTGGCGGCCGGCGGCGCGCGGCGAGAGGGCGTGCGCGGCAGAGGAGATCGACGGCGGGGGGCGCGCGACACGTACGGCGGCAGATCGACGGCGTGGCACCTGCGGCCGGCGGCGCGCGCGGCAGAGGAGATCGACGGCGGCAGAGGGCGCGCGCGGCAGAGGGAGCTCGAGGAGGCCTACGGCGGCGACGGCGCGGCAGAGGAGATCGACGGCGGCGACGGCGCGGCAGATCGACGGCGGCGATGGCGGCACGGAAAATTCCGGCAGCCTGGCGGCGTGATTTTGGCTAAGTGCTGGCCTCCGGGTGTCGCGGGTGGGGGCTCCGCCCGCGGGGTTAGGTAATACCTAACCCCTTTTGTCGCGGGTCAAGCCACGGCCCGCGATAAAAGGCCCCCCTTTTATCGCGGGGCGTGCCACCACCCGCGATAAAGGGGGGTCCTTTTATCGCGGGCCGTGGCTCGACCCGCGACAAAAGGGGTGGGAGGGGGAGGCGGCTGATCCGCGCCATGTGCATCCAACGGCTCCGGCCGTTTGAATCCAACGGCCTAGAGCCGTTGGACGCGGATCAGCCCCTGGAGCTGTTTTTTTTCTGTTTTAAAAATAAACCCTGCTTTATCTATTTTAACTTAATAAAACTATTATTTCAATAACTTTTAAATGGTAACTCAAATAGAAAAGTTTTATATATGAAAATTGATCAGAAAAATCCAATGAACATGAATATGACATCCATATAACTATTTGCATCTTGCATCATATCAAACGTTTCACCGCTTCCACGTGGCTCGCCCGCCGACGCCGGCGTGCGACGTGTAGCCACCGCTACCACGTGCCTCGCCCCGCCGACGCCGGCGTGCGACGTGTAGCCACCGCTTACACGTGCCATGCCCCGCGTGCGCTATATAGAGCGACGAGTGCGGGCGCAACCACACGTCGCCACCGCCTCCGCTCATTCATCTCCGGGATGCCTCCACGTCGTCGAGGGGCGTCCGGTTTCCGTGGCGTTCGAGTGCGTCCGAGCGGTAGGTTCACCGCCGAGATACGCGCCGGTGGCTTCCGCCTCACCCTCGGCACGTACAACACGCCGGAGGAGGCGACGCGCGCTTACGACGCGGCGGCGTGGCGCTTTCGGCGGCCAGGGCACGACATGAACTTCCAGATGTTGAATCGCTAGAGGAGGCGGAGTTCCTCGCGCCACCGCCGTGCCTCGTCGACGACGAGGACCGTCATCGGCATCGCCAGGTGCAGCGCAGGATCGCCATCGCCGAGCGCGACGAGCAGTTGATGCGCCAGTGGAGGGTGCAGTCCCCCGACGCGTTCTTTGCTAACCTTAGGGCACAACGCGGGTCCAACAGGCGCCACCGTCGGGCCGTCGCCGCCTTCGAGCTCGAGAACCCGAATACAACTTGGACCGAAAACGACCCTCGGTGGGATGACATTTGGACGGAGACAACCTCCGACGACGAGTAGAGACTAGACTAGTAATTTATCTATTTTATTGTAATTTCAATAAAGTCGTTGTCGGTTCTATTAGTTTAAATTTAGTTTATAAATTCGTTGTCGGTTGTTTTTGTTCAATAAAGTGGTTGACACGAAATTTATTACGATTGAACTGAAATTAAAGTACGGAGCTCAACCGAAAAATAAGATACATGGCCGGATTCGAATGTTGGAGCCATTCAATCATAGTCGTGCCTAGTCCTATAATAGTCGCCACTGTAGTCATCAAAGTCTCCGACGTCATCGTCGCTAGCATCGGGGTCGCGGTTGTCGAACCTCGGCGGATGACCACGCGTGGGCTGCGATTGAGGGTAGCGCAGGCGGGGGCCACGATAGGCCATGACGCTCTGGAGAGTTCGGCCGCGCCACCACATCCGACGGCCGGCCTCGTTGAAGTTCGAAGGAGGCGGGCCGTCCTCCTCGTACCTGGCAACCGCCCTCTCACGCCGATTGATGAAGAAGCTGTCCCAAGTCGGGCTGTAGTCGGGATGCCACTTGGGATTCCTCCGCTGCTCAGGCGTGAGCTCGAAATAGTAGTGGTTCGTGATGGCCATCTCGCGTGGCACACCTACATGGATAGGAGGGACCGGTACGCCTCCGACGCTCAGCAACCAGCCGGTCGGGACGCGGTAGCCGGGCGGGCAGGGGTAGTTCGAGGCGCAAAGCGCCTCCGCCTCCCGGGGTGTTAGACATACGATGGAAGCCATGGGAGAGAGTGATGAGGTTTGCGGATATGAGTCCAAGCCTACATATATATAGTGGAAAAATGGCGGGAATGCGGGAAGAAAATAGGCGGGAACGCAGTGGCACGCGAAACTTTCATCCCGGGTGGAGGCTCAAACCGGGACAAAAGACTGGGGAGGCTTATCTAGGAGGGCCTTATCCGGGGGTGATGTGCGGGTAACCTTTTGTCACGGTTGGTGGCTGCAACCGGGACTAAAGCTGTCGGCAGGATAAGGATGTGTCGGTAACCTTTTGTCACGGTTGGTGGCTGCAACCGGGACTAAAGCTGTCGGCGGGATAAGGAAGCGTGGGTGGACGCACTGCTCGATGAGATAAAGCATGTAGCGCACGACGCCCTGTCGAAGGAACAAGACAAAGTAGAAGCGGTGCCGTGCCTATAAAACTAGGTGAACGAGGAGGTGCGTCATAATATTGAAGAAGGATGGTGGGAACAACAACTCGAAGCTAACAAGAAATTGGACCACATCTTCCTGTAATCCTGACAAAGTTTCTGGATCAATTACCTTCTGAGAAATTGCATTGAGGAATGCACATATCTTCACAATGGCTAGTCGAACATTTTCTGGTAGAAGTCCCCTCAATGCAATCGGAAGCAATTGTGTCATAAGCACGTGACAGTCATGGGACTTCGGGTTCGGAATTTTTTCTCCTTCATATTTACTATCTCCTTTATATTCGACGAGAAACCGGACGGAACCTTGATACTCGAATAGGGCTTCAAAAAAGATCTCCTTCTCATGTTTGGTAAGAGCGTAGCTGGCAGGCCCTACAAACTGCCCTGGATGATTGCCATTTCGTCATTTATGAAGTTCCTGGTCCTCCCGTGCTTCCGGTGTATCTTTTGTCTTTCCATACACGCCCAGAAAACCTAGAATATTCACACAAAGATTCTTGGTCAGGTGCATCACGTCGATTGCAGAGCGGACTTCCAGGACTTTCCAATAGTCTAGCTCCCAAAAAATAGATTTCTTCTTCCACATGGGCGCGTGTCCGTCATCGTCTTTCGGAACAAGTCGACTGTCTGGACCCTTTCCAAAGATAACATTTAAATCCTTGACCATGTCAAATATATCAGCACCACTACGGGGGACAGGCTTCGGACGGCGGTCTGCCTCGCCATCGAAATGCTTGCCTTTTTTCCTTAAGGGATGCTTGCGCGGAAGGAAACGGCGATTGAACGGGTACACAACTTTTCTCGCTTTTTCCCAAATATTTACTTTCAGTCTCATCTAAACAGTGTGTGCATGCATTGTATCCTTTGTTCGTCCGTCCCGAAATGTTACCGAGAGCAGGCCAATCATTGATGGTTACGAATAGCAACGCTCGTAGGTCAAATTCTTGCTCCGTGTGCTCATCCCACACACGTACACCTGGTTTGGCCCACAACTCCAAAAGTTCATCGACTAATGGCCTTAGGTACACATCAATGTCGTTGCCCGGTTGCTTTGGGCCTTGGATAAGCACTGGCATCATAATGAACTTCCGCTTCATGCACAACCAAGGAGGAAGGTTGTAGTTACATAGAGTCACGGGCCAGGTGCTGTGACTGCAGCTCTGCTCCCCAAAAGGATTCATACCATCTGTACTTAGACCAAAGTATAATTTCCTTGCCTCACCTGCAAAATCCGGGAACTCTCTCCCGATGTTTCTCCACTGCCGACCATCAGCGGGGTGCCTCAACATCACATCTTTCTTACGTTCTTCCATGTGCCATCGCAACAACTTGGCATGCTCTTTGTTTCTGAACAAACGTTTCAACTGTGGTATTATTGGAGCATACCACATCACCTTCGCAGGAACCCTCTTCCTGGGTGGCTTGCCCTCAACATCACCAGGGTCATCTTTTCTGATCTTATACCGCAATGCACCACATATCGGACATTTATTCAAATTCTCGTACTTCTCACCGCGGTAGAGGATACAATCATTAATGCATGCACGTATCTTCTGCACATCTAATCTTAGAGGGCAGACAAGCTTCTTTGCTTCATATGTACTGACGGGCAATTCATTATTTCTTGGAAACAGCTTCTTTAATATTATCATCAATTTCTCAAATCCCGAGTCAGTCACACCGACCTCTGCCTTCCATTTCAGCAATTTCAATATGCTACCCAGCTTTCTATGCACATCTTCACAACCTGGGTACAACAATTTGTTGTGGTCCTCTAACATCTTGTCGAACTGCAACCTCTTCTTATCCGTGCCACAGTCTCTTCTTGCATCAGAAATGGCCCGACGAAGATCATCATCAACAGGATCATCTGATGCCTGTTCTTCACCTCCTTCTTCTTCATTGTCGTCCATTGCGGTATCAAAGCATTGAGAGAACATAGATCGGTACTGGTCATCATTATCTTCTTCCTCATCGCCGTCTTCCATCATAACCCCTTCTTCTCCGTGCTTGGTCCAAACATTATAGCTGGACATGAATCCAAACCGAAGCAGGTGACTCTTAATGTCTCTTGAGCAAGAGTAATCCTTCTCGTTCTTACATTTTAGACATGGACAGCACATAAAACCTTGCTTCGACTTGTTGGCATCGGCCACAAGCAGGAAAGAATTCACGCCCTCTCTGAAAGCGGGAGCACATCGGTTACCGTACATCCATGGATGACTCATCTGCATCATAAGTACAATTATATATGTATCAGATGCAATCACCTTGCTAAAATTAATATTGTACGGACTATGCATATATATATAGTCGAGAAAATAGTTGCTAACCTTTTAGGATCAAAAAGAGGAGAAATCTTATCAAATAAAACCAAGTGGCATCCCTCTCACAAGCATTCCATCAAACACCTCTTGTGCACATGTAGAAAAAATGAGCTAGCATACACCTCCACCTTCACCACCAAGGAAAAAATGAGGTGGGGGGTGGCTGGCTGCTTCTATATATATAGGCATGGCCCTTTGTCGCGGGCCGTATTACGACCCGCGACAAAAGGGGTGCCGACAGGAGGCGCCAGCCCTCAGACCCCTTTTGCGCGGGTCGTAATACGGCCCGCGACAAAAAGGCGCGACAAAAGGCCCTGCCCGCTCCACATGGTTTCGGGGCGATGTGGTCAGGCCATTTGTCGCGGGTGCAGGCGCGCCCGCGACAAAAGGCTCCCACGGAAACCCTGTTTTCGACTAGTGTCGTCACCCAGGGCTGGGACCATATAGCCGAAAACTATCCCGCTGTTGTCAACCAGCTCATATTTAAGCTTGCTTCTAAACGTTAATCTGCATGTTAGAAATAAACCATGATAATGTTTATGGCGTCCATGCGTATGTGCGCGGAACGATCGTGAAGAAGAAGTTGCGGCGTGTGTTGCCGAAAAAAGGGCGTACACCAACACTGCATGTGTCCATCTAGTGTTCGTGTTGATGCCATGAGTAGTCTGCAAATTCAGTTGTAAGTGTCCAGCTTCATATATCCGCAGGTGTGCAATACATGCTCCCTTAGGTAGTTAATTGTATTTTTATCATCCATGAAATATCATAAGGTTCACAATTATTTTTATCTTGGCATGAATAGTCTCTGAATTCACTTTTAATCAAGTTCTTGTCATCATATATCCCACTACCGGAAAATCAATTGTTACTGAGTGGGGGCTGTTGTGTTTTTGTTTGGGAACTACCAGGTAAATGCCAGCAAATACACATAGCCAAAAATTCGAGTTCACCTTCATCGAGCAGGTCGAGGAACAACGATCGGCATGCGTCCGAGCGGCGAAGTACTCGCTCTTATAGCTAGCTCATATACATGTGTATCCATCAGCCAAACTTGGCCTGCCTATCAAACACCACGTTCTCGAATTAATTTCTCAAAATTTTGACATGACCTTCCCTAATTATTTGGACATTAATTTGTATCAACCAACAGAAAATTGATGACATACTGCGTCAATTAGATATATAGAATCCACCTCGAGCAGAGAGCTTTACACCGAAAGACAAAATGAAAGCGAAGAATTGAAGATCACAACTTCAGATATGTACAAAAAACAAAGGCACAAATGTCTTAGTGAATAATTGTGGGTCGACGACATTGCATGTAAATACATTAGTAATACTCATTTCTATTTTATACCACATTTAATACACCACATGTATAATTGTATCTCGACATAGATCAATTCCTAGCTATGCAAAATCAAGAAGCTCTACTGCTACATTCACCCGCCTATGCTGCCACCATCGACTTACCTAGGAACGGGGTTGTGATCCGGGACAGAAGGCCTGACCTCCCGATTTTTCCTCAATCTCTACCGGGAGAGCGAAGTTGTATGTGTGTATTCTCGCTTGCCCTAATCTGAATGCAGTACTTTGTTTTGTCAAATTCAGGGGAGCAGGAAAACTTCCGCAAAAATAATTGGATTTAGAACATAAACATAGACAAGTTATAATTAAATAAATGAAAGTTCAAATAATTTATGTTCTTATTCAGAGGAGATTGTGTAAAGCCGAGGCTCTCGTCAATTCTTATCCAGTGTTAAGGTCTTTGGGTCAGTAGTGTCTACAGTTTGTTGTGAACAAAAATAATTAGCCACGGTAGGGGAGGGGGCAACGGCCCCGCAGGGGAGGGGGCAACCGGCCCGCAGTAGAGGGGGGAGCCGGTAGTGAGGTGAGGGGCCACGGCTGAAGTGCATAGCAGCCACCTATTTCGTTGTTTGGAAATGTACCACCATGTAGTTGGGAATGTCTTACTGAAATGCTACGAGTCCAACATCGCCATTCTCACCAATAGAGACGGCACGGAAGCATCGTAGGAACCACAAGCAACTTGCATAACATGTTCACTTGCAATCTTATCTTCAACTAAAGATTCTTTTTAGATAATGATCGTTTTATTACTTAAGGAAGCAATTACATCCGACCTCTGCATAGCTAAGATGCACACAGCCGTTCAAAAATCTCAAAAGTCTGTAGTGATAAAAAGGCGAATTGCATATCAAACATGAGCAACTGTAAGACGGCTAAGGTGAAGGCGGGGACCCAATCTGTAGATTATGCTGACATCCATGTAGGGAAAAAGTATCTCTCGCTGTGTCCTCCAACCGTGTACAGACCTCCGTAAAGAGGTCGCGATTCTCCATCTTTTGCAGCACAGACCATGAACTGAGAGTAGCGGTATATCTGTAGATAACCTGCAAGAGAGAATAATTCTTATCATTAAAAACTTTATCATTTCTACATAGTCATAGCGACCATAAAATGGCAAGCGCTCCCACCCTAATAAACGTTCTAATCTGTGATAGATAACATGAAGTCAATTCCCAAAATTATTGGCCACACTAGTCGGAGGATACAAATCAGAAGCTATTTGGATGCATGTCCATATAGACTTGGCAGAGCGACATAGGAAGGATAAGTGTTTAATCGTCTCGTTGTGGTACAGAAAACACACTCTGTACTCTCATGCCAATTGTGTTTCACAAGATTATCTTTGTTTAGGATTACTCCTCAACGCAAGTACCAGCCAAAAATCTTAATTTTGAGCTGTATTTTCATCTTCCAAATTTTCTTGTTTTTATCAACTGGTATTTCAGGTTCGATAATTGCATTGTACACATAACTTACAGAGAACTTTCCATTGGATTGTAAGTTCCAACGAAATTCATCCTGCCGTTTGGACAACTGAATGGAGTCCAACGTGGAAATAAGGTATTCCATGTAAAAAGTCTCGGACCGATTAAATCCCGTCTAAACGTCACTGTCGGAGGTGAGATCACCATTACTAATGCAATGGTATCACTTTTGCGACGAACAATGTTGTATAACGCTAGATATTGTTCAGAGAGAGGCATATTCTCTAGCCACGTATCCTGTCAGAATCGTATCTGCGATCCATCCTTAATATTGAAAGTACCATATGTGAAGAAAAATTTCTTCATTGCCATTAGGCCAGTCCATAAATGCGAGTCTCCCGGTTTCCAATTGATCTAGGATAACGCTTTCTCGCCAATGTACTTTCTTTTAATCATTGTCTGCTATACACCATGTTATGTTAGAAGTTTATAGAGCCACTTACCTAACAAGGCCGAGTTCTTAACCTTAACTAAAGATGGCCTTCTAGCTGAATTTGGATTTCCGAGCGGACCATAAACAAAGTTAGCCATGCATGTTCCACACTTTACTAGACTAAGAGGTCAGCAGGCAGGTAAAAGATCAAATGGATCTAAATTCGTCGGAGGGAAGGCCTTCTCCACGGAAAAACACACTGGCTCAAAAGACTCGATTGGTTCCAATCAGCAAAAGATGGGTGCAGATGAACCAAGTACAAATTCATAATTACTAGTTTGATTGATTTATTCAAGAAAAAAGGAGCATACAAAAGACAATAAAAAGGCCTGAACAGATGGATCAAGTCAATTAGCTTCTTGATCGGGACGCCAACCAGCCTAGACAAACCACTCATTCCTGTGGTGACCCGGCATACCACTACATGGTGTAGTATGCAAGTCTGATATAACAACAATGAAACACCGTTCCACTAGTATTATATCGCTCAGAGTGGTACAACATAAACATATGCGGGTCCAAGGCATGTCTATAGAATTACAACATTGACTCCATTACATAAGATCATCATAGCCTCCTACTTTACAATGAGGTAAAGCTGCAAATAAACTCCAGAAGAACGACTCGTAGTCTAGTCTTATCACGAACTCTATTTGTAGAGTATTTAACTAGCTATAGAGGCTAAGAATAGATTCTACCTAAGTAGGAGCTAGGTTTAGTAAGCTAGTTCCCTTCTATGGCTAAACTAGGTTTTCCCCTTGTTGGATGTGTTATCTGACTCCTCTGACGGGGTTCTGTCTCTTGAAGTGGTTGTTGAATCCTCGGCCTTCGAGTTGCACTGTAGATCTTCCCTCGATGCCTCCATATCTAAGCAGGGGATTTAAGAGTGGGATGAGTACGAGCGTACTCAACAAGTTCATTATAGGAAAGAGGTGTTTAATGCACTAGCTACAGCATTAGAACAGAAAGTCTAATACCAATGCAGGTTTTCATAACCATTTCTTCAAAAGGTTGTTTTTATTCAGAAGAACTATGTCCGTCAGCCTTCAGAAGGGTTTACTAGAACTTCATGGAGTTCCTTTCCGGTAGCGTTCGCAGTTCCAAATCCCGGAACAGGGAGTGACAGGTCACGATTCATTACACTCAGCAGAGGTGTGTTGCTTTACCCATAAGAGATCTTAACCTTGGTGCCAACCGAGCTACAGGCTCGTCCACACTTCCTTTGGTGTGAGGCCCGGTATAAGGTCTAGCCAATCATGTTCCTCCGCTACCTCGAACACCCACCCTTTGTTGCAATCTCCGACCATGGGTCCACGCCGGTTCACTTACTCCAATTAAGGATGGGCCCCGACCACGACGACAATGCAGGGCTCTACCATACATTCCTACGCCGGCGAGTTGCAACCCATCATAGACCGCAATACCGTGGGGACTTAGGACTCCTCGGCCTCACCGCTTGCTCCTTCGGGCGACAAGTGTACTACGGACAATGCCATGGGGACTTAGGACTCCCCAGCCTCACCGCTTGCCCCTTGGATTACAAGTGTACTACGGTAAAGCGCATCCGTTGATGAACGAGAGGTGGAAACACTTTTGACTACTCCGTCCCACTCCGGATCTTATGGTTAACATGGGTATTACGACACAAGAATCACTGGACGACATTTGTTGTTTAATCCTAGATGGATATAAACCCTTGCAATGGAACCTCCACCATATCAACACAATCCATGGTTCCATTGCCCACCACTTAGTCATATTCATAGTTATGAAGATAGTGGTTTTGCTTTTTATGCAGTAGTGATAACCATAGTACTTTGCAAGTAATTTGATAAAAAATACTCGAATGACATGAGAAAGTGATGAACTTGCCTTTCTTGACTGCAAGATTATGCAGGCAAGGTCTTCGATACGCGATAACTCCAAATTCTGAAATAGCATCATCGTCCGGTAAGGACGATGTTTAAAAGATTGGCAAGGATGCAATAATGCATAAGTATGAGATGCAATCGCTCTAAGCGTGACTTAACCCCGATGATTTAGGACTAGTGAGTTGTAATGATTAGTTCAAAGTGTGTTGCGCTTTTAGAGTGGTTCACGAACAAGGTTCTTATTCAGGTTTGTGTTGTTTTAGAATCATAAGCAAGTGGTAAAATGCATAGTAACTATCATACACATCAAGGAATAGTGGTTGTGTAATAAGTAAAGAGCAGTTGTCAATTTTAAGTCCTACAGTGTATGGTTGATGATTACTTGTTATATACTTTAAAAGAATAACTTTGGAAGAACATGTTCTTTAATAAAGAACAAGTATAATAATTAGGTTGGTGGGGTTCTATAGTTGACTATGGTTCCAAGTAGCTTCTGGAATAAGGATTAGATGGATCTCAACCATGTTGGTTTCATCATAAGCTAGGACTTGTAGGTTTGAGTTAAGCCTAAGCATCTTAAGCAACTGGTTATACATAGGTGCTATCAAAGTTTGTTATATCTTATTGGTGATAGATAGCTAGGGTTTATAGATCCTATTAGGCAGGGTTGTTGGCTACTTCATATTTTCTTCAAAAGAATAGCTTTTGAAGAACATACTTCTTAATTAATAAGAAGTATAACAATTAGGGTTGAGGTGGTCTAGTTTTTATTACGGAATCCACTTAAATAGGGCATAGTTGGCTCCTGGATACTATGGTTCAGAAGTGTCTAATACTAATAGGGTTTAGTGGAATATGGTTAAGTAATGCACAATATTTGGCATAGTTGTTATTAGGGTTCATCACAATGGCGTGATGCTAGTCAGGGTTAATTAAGGATGAAATCCAAGGTAATAGGGTCTACGGTTGATCCTATTTGATCATCTAGGTTTTATTAAGATGAACACATAGAATTCTAAATTCTTAGTGATAAGGCTCCTTCATTTTATGTGGATATGGCAAGTATTGAATTGTTATTATGGTTCTATGATTGAAAATAAAATATTATGATCACATGTTCTAACCTAAGGTTTAGGTTAGAAGTAATTTAGGGTTTACATGTAATAATGGAGCTAGGGTTCCTAATGATATTAGGATTTTAGGAATCACATGAAATGATGAGGTTATCACTTTATTTATAATGGAACTAGGGTTTCCTAATTACCCTATAATTATTGGATTAATAACTTCATTATAAAGTTGAAGTTATTATTAACTTAGAAATAAAAATAATATTGAATTTGGCTTTTTATTATTTTTAAATAATTAATAATTAGTGTAATTATTAATCAGGGTTTAAATCTCTCTCAATAAAGATTTAACAAAATAACAAATAAAGAAATTAGTTTAAAAGTTTTCTTTATTTATTTACTGGTTTCTATTTAATTTTTAAAGTTTTCCTTATTTATTGAATTTTAATTCAATTAAAAAGAAAAGGCTTTAATTAATAATGGTTAAACAATTAAATTTTTATTTAAAATAAAAATTTCATATTATATTTTTATTAGATAGATTTTATTTTTAGGAACATTTTGATATCTAATTTGTATTTTTCTGAGTTGAAATGAATTTTCTATATTATATCAAAGTTTGAGACATTTTTCTGGTTTTTTATTTAAACGGAAATACTAACTGTACCGAACTAAACCTAACCGTGCCCACTGACTAGTGGGTGCAATGCTACTTGGACAGCCACGCAAGCAGCGACTGGTCAAAATTGACAAGGGCGTTTGACCTCGCCGACGTTTAAACGCCGGCGGTCGACTGAGGGTGGCGCCGCCGATTTACGGCCACCCCGGACACGAAACTAACACCTACGGACTCCCCTCGTCATGCTGGACACTGTGGTGGTGTTGGATTTTCAAATGGATCACCGGAGCATCGCCGACAAACATGTCCGCGGCGGAGCATCTCCGGCGAGATCTCGAATCGCATGCTATGGTTGATGAAAATGCACAAATAGGAGTTCTCTGAGCGCGTACACTCACCCTGATTATGTTGAGATAGTCAGCGAGGTCGGGGAAGGTCGGAGACGGCGGTGGTTTTTAAATTGCTGGTGAACCCGCGCGAAAGGGAATCGTCGAATTAGCTTCACCCAATGCTCCCCTGGATGATTCCTTCCGCCAGGATGCTCTACTCGACAAGGCGCATCACCAAGTCCACTAGCCGGAGTCTGGGGAGGCTCCAATCCTCGGCTTCTTCCTCGGCTCCGGCGACCAGTACATGAGAATGGTGTGAGTTGGAGAGGGATTGAGAGAGAATGGTTGGGTGGAGGTGAACAAGGATGAGTCGTCGGCGACGAGTTGCCAGGATACGGTGGAGATGCGGTTAGGGTTTTCAGTGCCCGAATCTAGATGGTCCGACTGGCTGCGGACTCCACGGCCATGCGCTAGGGTTCTGGGACGACGCTTGCGTACAGCTCATGCTTATCGGCGACGAGGACGTGGCCGACGAAGTCGACCACGGCATCCCGTGGCGTCCATGCGAGGAAGACGAAGACCATGTCTTCTCGCACAATTTTTAAAGCAGGGTGAAACGGTATTTGATTTGGTTTGGGTTGGCCTGGTGGCTACTGCTGGGCTGGTGATGGGCTGCTGGTGGTTGTGGTGCTGGGCTGCTGGTGAGTCCAGGTAAGCTTCTCCTCCCTTTTCCTTTCTCTTTTTATTTTTTGTTTTTATTTTTCCTATTGTATATTTTCTATTTTAACTCATATTTGAATTCAATTCTATTTGCAGATATTTGTAATTATGCTAATCCATTCAAGATTCAGTATACTGACTATTGTTTGACTATTTTATTTGAATTCATATCTTATATTAGATTATTTGCATACTTGTGAACTTATTCAAAATAACCTTTAAATATAAACTTATATTTTTATTTTAATTCACTTTCTATTATGCAATCAATTATGTTTAGAATTAAGAGAGTGGGTACTTTCATCTCAAAGTATTTTAGAGATTGTTATTATGTCTTGGTTTCCATTTGAGGAATTAATCACTTGCATATTATTTTATGTGAGCAACATTTTGTTAGGACTTTATGATTTCTATTACAACCCCCTTCTAAAGTTAATATTATTATTATCTTTGAAAGTACCTAAGGTAGGTGTTGTCTCCCTCAAGGTTGATCTTGGTTACAAGATTAAATGGTTGATAACCACACATGGGTTTAGTTATAGGACTTAGCATTAGGTGACTCTTTTGTTTTATAATTGAAGCATAGGATTTGATTAATGAACCATTAGGGTCAAATTCTAATTACCTAAGGACACCTGGGTTGAATCTCAATTATGGCTTGGTTTTATACTATGATTACCATAGTGATGTATAAACTAGGTTTGAGATATAATTCTGGATTATGGAATTGGAATGACCTCATATTGCATTTGTTAGGGCTTAATCTCCCCTAACCATGGTAATATGGTTACTTGCTTCATATTTTATGTGCTTCCCTAATTACTAAGGATTTGAGAATTGGTTTTATCTTCTACCAAATTAACTTCTATTATCATCCTCAATTTATTATTAAAGTAACTACATTGGTTATAGTTCTTTTTTATAGTTAACTTTGGTCATATGGATGGATGGTTTCTCACCATAATAAGTATAGAGATTGCTCTATGGTTTCCTTATGTTTCTTTGGTGAAGAATAAGTGGAATGTAGATGTGGTAGAATTCTACTTATGATCACCAAGTGGTTCACAAGTTAAGGTTGGGATACAAGCCTGGATTTGATTACTAGTGATCTTCCTATAATTTCATGTGGGGAATGATATCTACTAATCCTATAAGTGTTAGCATTTGGATTGTTCTCCTATTTCTCCAAAGCATGGTCATGGATTAGGCACGATCCACTTGTTCTTAATATCCTTACCTTAGGTTCTTAGGATTTATGATCATCACTAAATTTATAATGATCAAGGTTTGGCTTCCTAAGGTATCTCTCATTAAATAGGTTTCTCACTTCCATGATCAAGCATTGTCTTGATCAACTAGGGTATAGTACTTCTAATTTACCTTCTTGAATGGGACTACTATGGTTGCCTCTAAAGTTTATATCCCAGGAGAATGCCTGAGATATTATGTTAGGGTCTACTTAATCAATGATGATATAATCATCTAGTTATATAGACAGTTCTCTCCCTTAAACTTAAGTGTTGCCTCAACTATCTTGAGTATAACACCATAGGTTGAATTCTCTCATATAGGAATAGTTATTCTAGGGTTTATGGTGTACTCACTTGATCTCATTAAATATTAAAGGGTTAAGTCTCCACCTAGATGCTTAGTTGAATTAGTTACTACTTTACCTCATCAATTCATGGATATTATCTTACTCCATTTGGTATTGGCTATCTCACCACTCCCAGATGAAATGATTTAACTCCTAATACTTTAGTTCAAATGTTGTCCTGGATTCTTAGATAGGTAAAGTTAGGATTGGGATGAATGGTCTCTCATGTGGGATGGACTTGAATAATATCCTAGGGTTCTTCTTTAAAGATGATGATTTAAATACATGGATTCATATGCAAGATTTAGCTCAAGGTTTATTATGGCTTCTCTTATACATAATACAGAACTCTCACCTCTCTGGGTTTGTTGTATAATAATATGGAATAGAGAAGAATACATATTCCTAGGGTTGATCTCCTTGTCATGTTTTCATGTATGAAGTAAAATGAATACCATGAGGTTCATGGTAGAATCATGGATTTGTTTAAGATATGGAAAATATAAGTGGAGAATGGTTTGTCCATTTATTGCTACTTGATTTCCAAATAGATGTATGTTCATATGTTATGGCAAGGGATTCCATGTTATGATCTTTAATAAGATCCAGTAGTTGTTCCTTGATTCATAAGTTCCTGTATTAAATTTAATTCCATTTGATCTAACCCCTTAGATCAAGTTATCTCTACCCAAAACAAGGTTTTAACAAAGTCACATTGCGGTTTATAGCGCTTGACTTGATGAGCTACTTTAATTCCACCAAGGTCAAGTGAAACGTCAGTTACTGTGACTGTTTTACTTTAAAGCGCAAAAATTCCCCAGATTTTCTATGCATGAATGCAATGCACACATCTGTTTCCTCTATTTTTGTAACCCCATTACCTGGGATATTACAGTCTCTACCCCTTAAACTAAACTTCGTCCTCGAAATTTGAACTCTCTCACGTTTCTGGAGTGTGGATCTGACTTGTGCAGACTATGACATTTCTCGAACTCCGTGGTGATCTTACTGGATATAATTGAATACATCCCTTGTCCAGATTCTTCCTGGAATCCATTATGGTTTGTCTCTGAACATTAGTTTCTTACTCAGTTCTATGATTTTTTTCTGGAATCTAATAATACTTGTCTCTGAGCCATGGCTTCTAAATTTAATTAGTCTTTCAACTCTATAAGCTTGTTTCCTTTCTCATTGAAGATTCAATGATTGGGACTTATTCTGATGCTGCTAGTCTCAAGCGAAGACTAATTTAACAACATACTCCTAATTGGTAAATAGGTCTTTGTTTTCCCTTACTACCAAAACTGCAATAATGGTACTAAGTAAGCTACTTAACATGGAATTGATCATGATGGTTTATTCCTCTAAGAATGGATTGGACTCATTTAGTCCATCCAATCATGGTTTATAATTGATACCTATAACTATTCTGGGTTATTTAGGTTCCATGAAAGGAATCTTTCAAATAGACTTTAGTTTTGGTATGGTCAATCTCCTTCAGTCATTAGCCTTCTCGAGCTGTATTTGGTCTACCGTATTTTCTTCGTCCAACTTCATTTACCTAAGTTTACTTGAGTTATCGTACTTCTGAGTAAATATTACTCACTTGCTCAAGTTATAGTCATCTTCTTACTTCCTCGAGGTATAAACCTCGGCTTCGGTCTGACATCCTTCTGAAAGTAGTGTTCGATAATCTTATGAAAATAAGATCGAACTTCCTCTCAGTTCAGACCTTCTTCTTCTATTTTGCTCAAAGTATTGAGTCATTGTACATCCAACTCAATTTTTACTCTACCCCTTAGAGTTTACTTATGTTCTTCAACTTCTTTTCTTCCAACTATTGGACTTATGATTAGAATATTGGTCTAGGTCTAGTTTATGGTTTGTACTCTTCTAAGGTCTTGCGAAGAATATCTGTGGTGTATCCACTCAATTTGTGAACATCCGACATAAATCCTTCGACTAAATGTTTATAAGTCTTAATTATTTGACTGGCAAGATTTTATTTGTTCTACCAGTTGTGGTTTATCTTATACCAACTGTGGTTTATTTGATATCAGTGTGAGTTATTGGATACCAACTGTGGCTATTTGTTATAAAAATGGATTCTATTTAGGTTCTGATCAATTGGTCGGGACATCTTCTACTTTATCTCGCAGTATTGATCCTATACCAACTATGGTCTTCTGATACCAACTGTGGTCTTCTTATATCTGCTATGACTTCATATATCATCTTCCTTCATTCAGGGTATCCGAAGTGATTTTCCATGCATTCCCTCTTCTATATTGACTATGGATCAGCTTCAGCTTCACCATAATCACTATATTTCTCGCCTTCATGCTTCTTATGTACACAAGTACTCCTCTGTTGAGGTAAACCATGAATTTTGATTGGCACTTCCTTCAGAGTATTGTGGTTGCTTCCCACAATTTTACTTCTTGTCAACACCCGGATTTTTAAGTCCAGATGCCCTATTACATCATACATCGCAATCCCAGGAAGATTGTTTTTGCGAGACATAATAGTAAGTAGTTCAGAGTCATCATTTATTACAACACATACTTGTCTTACAACAACGGATCACATGATCCAATATTACACAAATAGATTGTTCAACATCACAAATAAGTAGCGGAAGCGTAGTAGTAGTGGACTATCTATTCCACGAGGCAACGCTTGACGTTAGAAGACGATCCTAGTTATCGTAGACGTCCTGTTGTCCGTCATCCTGATACTGTTGCTCCTCTTCAAAGTCTGGCATTTGAATAGCCAGGGCAAAGCCATGAGTACTTTAAAGTACTCGCAAACTAATACCATAGTAATTACTTATTGAGTGTAGTAAGGGGTGCTAAGCTCTAGTTTGATTTGCATAAAGCCAAGTTTAGTTTATCAAACATTTAGTAAAGACTCCTCATTTGCTAGACTAACTCAAGTGGGAACATTAGTGTCATTCCCACAAATCATTTGTGATCCAAGTCAAATCACCTTTCAATTCATCATTCCTTTTTAAGATCAAAAATTCTGATAACGGAAAATAGTATGGCCTTTCCAATCGTCCATAACCGCGGACACGGCTATTTGAATAGGTTTAACACTCTGCAGAGGTTGTACTCTTGTGCCACAACTTTTGATTACATCCTTCGAGGATAACCCCGAATCATCGTAACTCAGTACGCGGATCATCAACCTTAACCTTTCACTTATATGTCCTAGTATAGGCACCTCTCCCCATGAGCTTGGCCTCCCGGTGAGAACCAACTGTTAACCCGGGAACTGCACAGGGCTTGGGTCGTACATTCACCTCATATTCACATCATTTCTCAGATACAGAGGCAGCCTCGGCGTAACCCCTATGATGCTTGTTTAGAGGGAACCCATACTAAAATACACAAGTTTCTAGTTAAGCCCTACCCATAATCAGGTATTGTGGGGGTACTTGTATAATTGGAAGGGTATCGCATTCAAACCCATATCAGTTTTATATCAAAAATCACCATCTTCTCTTGGTCATATTCACCTTCAAAATCATTCAATGGAATGGCTCATCATTCCAAGGTTTCAAATTCATTTCAAAGTCACATGTTCCCATCTAGAGTAGTCAAAATC
The DNA here is from genome assembly GCF_022539505.1 of Lolium rigidum. Lineage (NCBI taxonomy): Eukaryota > Viridiplantae > Streptophyta > Magnoliopsida > Poales > Poaceae > Lolium > Lolium rigidum. The sequence continues at coordinate 3,288,023 of NC_061512.1, read as the reverse complement.
TTATTTGATTAGCACTAGCAACTATTTCATGAGGGGTGCTATCTAGTTTGGAGTGTTTCTAGGCTAACCTTTAAAACTTGTTCTACTCTATACCAAGTGAATCATAAATCAAAAAGTACTTTGAAGTAAAGAAGCAAAAATAAGTGCAAGGTAAAAACATGGGATAGGTAAATACATAAAATTAAAGGGGTGATGGTGCCTTGCTCTTGTAGAGCTTTGCATCATGGTGGTTAGCAAGAGTATTAGCTTGTCTTGGTGGGGATAGGAGTCAAAGTTTTCGTCCTCCTCTTGAGAGTAGCTTCCCTCCTCCACGTATTCCTCGTTACTAGCGTCTATATATGAATACGAGTACACAATCACCACACCATTACTTGCATGCTAGACTAAAACACACAAGAGGGTTCACACACTTCATTCTAACATCACAACCAACATGGCATGGTGAATTAATTGGTTTGTTCTTATTTAAGAGAAAATAATTTCCTCTCATTAAGTATTTATTTGGTTTGCTATTTAAGTCTTTGGAGAAAAAAATAATTTCCTCACATTAAGTCCTATCAAGATTTAATCTCCACAAATAATAATAAGGTATGAAATATAGGTTGACCAAGGTCAACATTTCATATCTATTATGAGGGAGTAAAATTTAAATGAAGTGTTATACTTCACACAATTTAATACCACCATTTAAATGTATTAAAATCTCTAAGTAATACAAATGAGGTTCATTAGCCTAGGGTCATTTCCTCTGGTTGGATTACTTAAGATCAAGATTTAAATGAGAGAGTAGCTCTCACACTATTTACACAATTTGAATTCCATAATTTGAAATGCACTAGAAATGGCTATTTCACCATTATTTTGATCCAGTACATGATCATGCAAACAACTTGGCTAAGTTATGGCATAACAATTAAAGAACATCAATTGTGATTTATGAGAGTTGGAATCAACTCAAAATCAGATTTGGTTGAATTTTAACTTAAGTTTCAATTTGCAAAAGTCCCTGACTTGTTATTTTTAGCATTTTGAATATACCACGAATTTGGAGATGGGACCAGTGGCATTGGATATATAAATTCATTAGCTTTCCAACGATATAAAGTTTTCTAGATTTGGAGTTGTAGATTTCAAACTATTAAAATTTTTCTAAAGCATCTGCAGGACATTTGCAATAATCAAAATTTAATATTTGAACTTGTTGGGCTTGGCGGGAAATGGAAACGGGCCGAAACGGAATAAAACCACACTGCGCAGCCCAATAAGCATCTGGTGCCACTGGGCCGCCCTGACGAGGTGGGGGCCACCCGTCAGTGGCTCTTAGTCGAGTGAAACGGTACGCGTGATGTAAACCGTCGGATTAGAAACAAATCGGGTGGTCGAGGATCGTCGTCGTCTCCGACGGGATCCCGACGTGCTGGCGGCGTGACTGGGGGGTCGGAGAGCATACCAAGCCGCCGACGATCGAGGGCGAGGTGCGCGGTGAAGTGAAAGTAGATGAGGAAGTCCCTGGTACAGCGGCGGAGCTTGGCGAGGCTCCAGTCGATGGTGATGTTCTGCGGGCTCCGGCGGCGGTGATCTTGCAATTCCGGCGATGTAGAGTGTAATTGGACTAGCTACCCGTGTGAGAAGAACCAGTGATGAGAGGGGATGAGATTGTGTGAAGAATTTGTGCTCGGAGCTCCTCTATTTATAGCTGGGGAGGTGGTGCCGCGGGTGCTGTGAAGGGCCGGTCATGGCGCGACGTCTCCGGCGCTCGAAGGGGCAAGTGAAGGACGGCTAGCGATAGGCGGTTTCCTGGCGATGCTCAACTTGCAGCGGCGCATAGAAAAGGGCGACGGGATTGCTCAGGAGTTCGATTCGAGTGCGGCAGGGCTTGCGGCATGATTTCGTCGAGAACGACGGTGACGGAGCAGGGGCAGGCTATCGACGCTGTCTAGCGTGTAGAGGGCGGGGAGGAGATGCTCGACGCAGTGATAGCTGGTGTAGGGGAGGATGATCACGCTCGAGCGCGCGAGGTACTGGCGCGGCCAGAGCGCGGTGACCGCGTGCACGGGCGTGTACTGGCAAGGTTTTGGGCGGGCTTGTTCTAGCCAATGGCGTTCGTTGGCGATCGAGTGCACGGTACTGGCGTGATCCTTGAGCTGCAGAGATGCTCCAGGACAAGGAGAAAGGTTGAGATGGTGGCTAGAGAGAGGGATGCCACAGGTGGCCGGGTGTGCATGACATGGCATAGTTTAGGGTTCTTCTCCACTTTAAACGACGAGGCAAGTACATGGTTTGATGCAGGGAGGCTCAGAGAGCAACAATGATCAAGATTAGAAAGGGGTTTAGGCTAAGGACCGATGGACAAAGGGCTGGGTTGCATTTCAGAATTCTTGCCTGCCAAGTGTTCGATCAAATGGCCGCATGAACTTTGAATTTGAATTTCGAAATTCTTTTTGGTGGAACTCAAACATATTTATTATAGGCTAGTTTGGTGGTGGTGGGGTTCAATTTGGAAAAGAATTGCAACATTTCAAATTTGAGGTCATCTTCATATTGATTCAAAGTCACCACTTGTCAATACTCTATTGGTCAACCTGGTCAACTTTAACCATGGTGGTCTGATACGTCTCCAACTTTAACCATGTTATATGCACACTTTATGTCATATTCGTGCATTTTCTGGAACTAACCTATTAACAAGATGCCGAAGTGCCAGTTCCTGTTTTCTGCTGTTTTTGGTTTCAGAAATCCTAGTAACGAAATATTCTCGGAATCGGACGAAATCAACGCCCGGGTTCCTATTTTACCCGGAAGCATCCAGAACACACGAGAACCGCCGGAGAAGGGGGCAGGGCCACCACACCACACCCCGGCGCGGCCAAGGGGGCGCCGCCCTAGGGTGTGGGCCCCCCGAGAAGCCCTCTGCGCCGCCTCTCCGCCTATATAAAGCCCCCGACCTAAAAACCTCGGGGCGTTCGACGAAAACCACGAGAAAACCTTCCCGGAGCCGCCGCCATCGCGAAGCCAAGATGCGGGGGACAGGAGTCTCGTTCCGGCACCCTGCCGGAGCGGGGAAGTGCCCCGGAAGGCTTCTCCATCGACACCGCTGCCATCTCCACCGCCATCTTCATCACCGCTGCTGCTCCCATGAGGAGGGAGTAGTTCTCCATCGAGGCTCGGGGCTGTACCGGTAGCTATGTGGTTCATCTCTCTCCTATGTGCTTCAATACAATAATCTCATGAGCTGCCTTACATGATTGAGATTCATATGATGATGCTTGTAATCTAGATGTCATTATGCTAGTCAAGTGAGTTTTACTTATGTGATCTCCGGAGACTCCTCGTCCCACGTGTGTAAAGGTGACAGTGTGTGCATCGTGTGGGTCTCTTAGGCCATATTTCACAGAATACTTATTCACTGTTGAAGAGCATAGTGAGGTGCTTATTTATATCTCTTTATGATTGCAATGTGTTTGTATCACAATTTATCTATGTGCTACTCTAGTGATGTGTTATTAAAGTAGTTTTATTCCTCCTGCAAGTGTGCAAAGGTGACGAGTGTGTGCACCGTGTTAGTACTTGGTTTATGCTATGATCATGATCTCTTGTAGATTGCGAAGTTAACTATTGCTATGATAATATTGATGTGATCTATTCCTCCTACATATGCATGAAGGTGACAGTGTGCATGCTATGCTAGTACTTGGTTTAGTCTGTTGATCTATCTTACACTAAAGGTTACTAAAACATGAGCATTATTGTGGAGCTTGTTAACTCCGGCATTGAGGGTTCGTGTAATCCTACGCAATGTGTTCATCATCCAACAAAAGTGTAGAGTATGCATTTATCTATTCTGTTATGTGATCAATGTTGAGAGTGTCCACTAGTGAAAGTCTATTCCCTAGGCCTTGTTCCTAAATACTTGCTATCGCTGCTTGTTTCTTGTTTTCTTGTGTTACTACTCGTTGCATTACTACTGCTTGTTTCTTGTTCGGGCAAAGCACTTTTACGGTGTCGTTGCCGTTGCTACTGCTTATTCATACCACCTGTATTTCACTATCTCTTCGCCGAACTAGTGCACCTATTAGGTGTGTTGGGGACACAAGAGACTTCTTGCTTTGTGGTTGCGGGGTTGCATGAGAGGGATATCTTTGACCTCTTCCTCCCTGAGTTTGATAAACCTTGGGTATCCACTTAAGGGAAACTTGCTTGCTGTTCTACAAACCTCTGCTCTTGGAGGCCCAACACTGTCTACAAGAATAGAAGCTCCCGTAGACATCAAGCACTTTTCTGGCGCCGTTGCCGGGGAGGAAAGGTAAAAAGGCACTCATACTACGGTCCCAGGTAAAGCACTTTTCCGGCGCCGTTGTGTGTCTGCTCAAAGCTATTTCCTTTAGATCCTGCAATTGCATCTTGTTGTTTCTTGTTGACACTAGTTTGGCATAATGTATAAGAGTGAGCTTCTTATTCTATTTCCTGATTTAAAACATGGATTGTTTGATGCGAAAATTAAAAAACCTATGAAATCTTATTTGCATGCTTGGTAGTAATATTAGTATGAACGCTTTGAACACCATTGTTGATAATGATATAGAAAGTTCTAAGCTTGGGGAAGGCTGGTTTTCATGATATTTTTAGTCCCCCAAGCATTGAGGAGAAAATTTTCTTTGATGATACTTTGCCTCCTATTTGTGATGATTATAATAGTGGTCTTTTGATGCCACCTACTATGGAGAGTAAATTTTGTTGTGATTATACTATGCCTCTTGCACTTGATGAGAATAATAATGATAGCTACTTTGTTGAATTTGCTCCCACTACAACTAATAAAATTGATTATGCTTATGTGGAGAGTAATAATTTTATGCATGAGACTCATGATAAGAATGCTTTATGTGATAGTTATATTGTTGAGTTTGCTCATGATGCTACTGAAAGTTATTATGAGAGAGGAAAATATGGTTGTAGAAATTTTCATGTTACTAAAATGCCTCTCTATATGCTGAAATTTTGGAAGCTACACTTGTTTTATCTTCCTATGCTTGTTACTTTGCTCTTCATGAACTTGTTTATTTACAAGATTCCTATGCATAGGAAGCATGTTAGACTTAAATGTGTTTTGAATTTGCCTCTTGATGCTCTCTTTTGCTTCAAATACTATTTCTTGCGAGTGCATCATTAAAACTGCTGAGCCCATCTTAATGGCTAAAAAGAAAGAACTTCTTGGGAGATAACCCATGTGTTATTTTGCTACAGTACTTTGTTTTATATTTGTGTCTTGGAAGTTGTTTACTACTGTAGCAACCTCTCCTTATCTTAGTTTTGAGTTTTGTTGTGCCAAGTAAAGTCTTTGATAGAAAAGTAAGTACTAGATTTGGATTACTGCGCAGTTCCAGATTTCTTTGCTGTCACGAATCTGGGTCCACCTCCCTGTAGGTAGCTCAGAAAATTACGCCAATTTACGAGCATGATCCTCAGATATGTACGCAACTTTCATTCAATTTGAGCATTTTCGTTTGAGCAAGTCTGGTGGCCTAATAAAATCCATCTTTACGGACTGTTCTGTTTTGACAGATTCTGCCTTTTATTTCGCATTGCCTCTTTTGCTATGTTGGATGCATTTCTTTGATCCATTAATGTCCAGTAGCTTTATGCAATGTCCAGAAGTGTTAAGAATGATTGTGTCACCTCTGAACATGTTAATTTTTATTGTCCACTAACCCTCTAATGAGTTGTTTCGAGTTTGGTGTGGAGGAAGTTTTCAAGGGTCAAGAGAGGAGGATGATATACTACGATCAAGAAGAGTGAAAAGTCTAAGCTTGGGGATGCACCCGGTGGTTCACCCCTGCATATATCAAGAAGACTCAAGCGTCTAAGCTTGGGGATGCCCAAGGCATCCCCTTCTTCATCGACAAATTATCAGGTTCCTCCCCTGAAACTATATTTTTATTCCATCACATCTTATGTGCTTTACTTGGAGCGTCTGTGTGCTCTTGTTTTTGTTTTTGTTTGAATAAATTGGATTACATCATGCTTGTGTGGGAGAGAGACACGCTCCGCTGGTTCATATGAACACATGTGTTCTTAGCTCATAATATTCATGGCGAAGTTTCCTCTTCGTTAAATTGTTATATGGTTGGAATTGGAAAATGATACATGTAGTAATTGCTATAAACGTCTTGGGTAATGTGATACTTGGAAATTGTTGTGCTCATGTTTAAGCTCTTGCATCATATGCTTTGCACCCATTAATGAAGAAATACATAGAGCATGCTAAAATTTGGTTTGCATATTTGGTTTCTCTAAGGTCTAGATAATTTCTAGTATTGAGTTTGAACAACAAGGAAGACGGTGTAGAGTCTTATAATGTTTTCAATATGTCTTTTATGTGAGTTTTGCTGCACAGGTTCATCCTTGTGTTTGTTTCAAATAAGCCTTGCTAGCCTAAACCTTGTATCGAGAGGGAATACTTCTCATGCATCCAAAATACTTGAGCCAACCACTATGCCATTTGTGTCCACCATACCTACCTATACTACATGGTATTTTCTCGCCATTCCAAAGTAAATTGCTTGAGTGCTACCTTTAAATTTCCATCATTCGCCTTTGCAATATATAGCTCATGGGACAAAATAGCTTAAAAACTATTGTGGTATTGAATATGTACTTATGCACTTTATCTCTTATTAAGTTGCTTGTTGTGCGATAACCATGTTCATGGGGACGCCATCTACTCTTTGTTGAATATCATGTGAGTTGCTATGCATGTTCGTCTTGTCTGAAGTAAGGGCGGTTTTCACAATCAAATGGTTTGATTATGCATATTGTTAGAGAAGAACATTGGGCCGCTAACTAAAGCCATGAATCATGGTGGAAGTTTCAGTTTGGACATAAAACCTCAATCTCTTATGAGAATATTAACTGTTGTTGAATGCTTAAGCATTAAAAGAGGAGTCCATTATCTGTTGTCTATGTTGTCCCGGTATGGGTGTCTAAGTTGAAGAATGATCAAAAGCGAGAAATCCAATGCGAACTTTCTCCTTAGACCCTTGTACAGAGCGGCATAGAGGTACCCCTTTGTGACACTTGGTTGAAACATATGTTATGCAATGATGATCGGTGTTAACCCAAGCTAATTAGGACAAGGTGCGGGCACTATTAGTATACTATGCATGAGGCTTGCAACTTGTAAGATATAATGTACATAACTCATATGCTTTATTACTACCGTTGACAAAATTGTTTCATGTTTTCAAAATAAAAGCTCTAGCACAAATATAGCAATCGATGCTTTCCTCTTTGAAGGACCATTCTTTTACTTTTATTGTTGAGTCAGTTCACCTATCTTTCTCCACCTTAAGAAGCAAACATTTGTGTGAACTGTGCATTGATTCTTACATATTTGCATATTGCACTTGTTATATTACTCTATGTTGACAATATCCATGAGATATACATGTTACAAGTTGAAAGCAACCGCTGAAACTTAATCTTCTTTTGTGTTGCTTCAATACCTTTACTTTGAATTATTGCTTTATGAGTTAACTCTTATGCAAGACTTATTGATGCTTGTCTTGAAGTGCTATTCATGAAAAGTCTTTGCTTTATGATTCACTTGTTTACTCATGTCATACACATTGTTTTGATCGCTGCATTCACTACATATGCTTTACAAATAGTATGATCAAGTTTATGATGGCATGTCACTCCAGAAATTATCTTTGTTATCGTTTTACCTGCTCGGGACGAGCGAGAACTAAGCTTGGGGATGCTGATACGTCTCCAACGTATCGATAATTTCTTGTGTTCCATGCCACATTATTGATGTTATCTACATGTTATATGCACACTTTATGTCATATTCGTGCATTTTACGGAACTAACCTATTAACAAGATGCCGAAGTGCCGGTTCTCGTTTTACGCTGTTTTTGGTTTCGAAATCCTAGTAACGAAATATTCTCGGAATCGGACGAAATCAACGCCCGGGTTCCTATTTTACCCGGAAGCATCCAGAACACACGAGAACCGCCGAGAGAAGGGGGCGGGGCCACCACACCACACCCCGGCGCGGCCAAGGGGGCGCCGCCCTAGGGTGTGGGCCCCCGGAAGCCCTCCTGCGCCGCCTCTCCGCCTATATAAAGCCCCCGACCTAAAAACCTCGGGGCGTTCGACGAAACCACAGAAAACCTTCCCGGAGCCGCCGCCATCGCGAAGCCAAGATCTGGGGGACAGGAGTCTCGTTCCGGCACCCTGCCGGAGCGGGGAAGTGCCCCGGAAGGCTTCTCCATCGACACCGCTGCCATCTCCACCGCCATCTTCATCACCGCTGCTGCTCCCATGAGGAGGGAGTAGTTCTCCATCGAGGCTCGGGGCTGTACCGGTAGCTATGTGGTTCATCTCTCTCCTATGTGCTTCAATACAATAATCTCATGAGCTGCCTTACATGATTGAGATTCATATGATGATGCTTGTAATCTAGATGTCATTATGCTAGTCAAGTGAGTTTTACTTATGTGATCTCCGGAGACTCCTCGTCCCACGTGTGTAAAGGTGACGAGTGTGTGCATCGTGTGGGTCTCTTAGGCCATATTTCACAGAATACTTATTCACTGTTGAAGAGCATAGTGAGGTGCTTATTTATATCTCTTTATGATTGCAATGTGTTTGTATCACAATTTATCTATGTGCTACTCTAGTGATGTGTTATTAAAGTAGTTTTATTCCTCCTGCACGTGTGCAAAGGTGACAGATGTGTGCACCGTGTTAGTACTTGGTTTATGCTATGATCATGATCTCTTGTAGATTGCGAAGTTAACTATTGCTATGATAATATTGATGTGATCTATTCCTCCTACATATGCATGAAGGTGACGGTGTGCATGCTATGCTAGTACTTGGTTTAGTCTGTTGATCTATCTTACACTAAAGGTTACTAAAACATGAGCATTATTGTGGAGCTTGTTAACTCCGGCATTGAGGGTTCGTGTAATCCTACGCAATGTGTTCATCATCCAACAAAAGTGTAGAGTATGCATTTATCTATTCGTTATGTGATCAATGTTGAGAGTGTCCACTAGTGAAAGTCTATTCCCTAGGCCTTGTTCCTAAATACTGCTATCGCTGCTTGTTTCTTGTTTTCTTGTGTTACTACTGCTTGCATTACTACTTGCTTGTTTACTTGTTACGGGCAAAGCACTTTTCGGTGTCGTTGCCGTTGCTACTGCTTATTCATACCACCTGTATTTCACTATCTCTTCGCCGAACTAGTGCACCTATTAGGTGTGTTGGGGACACAAGAGACTTCTTGCTTTGTGGTTGCGGGGTTGCATGAGAGGGATATCTTTGACCTCTTCCTCCCTGAGTTCGATAAACCTTGGGTATCCACTTAAGGGAAACTTGCTGCTGTTCTACAAACCTCTGCTCTTGGAGGCCCAACACTGTCTACAAGAATAGAAGCTCCCGTAGACATCATGGTCAACATGAAAGTTGTAGACTTTGACATTTGTCTTGGATGACATAGCATTGGTTGACCAAGTTTAGTTTAGGAAAGAAATAAACCAGAGGGGTAAAGAGGGGATCATGTTAAGAATCACACAAATGACCATCATCACATGTGAGATGGTTTTGAGTTAAATTTTGATTTGATTTTGGTTTCTTTGCTGCATTTGGGTTTGTTTGAGTTATATAAGTGTTTTAGAAACCAAAGATTGAGCTATGGTGGCCTTTGGTGAGGATTTGCAATTTTGTCCTAAGTGTATGGGAGTGAGAAATGGGTTTTTCTCATTTTCTTTTATTCTCCCCAAATTAGGGTTAGGTGATCTTAGTTTAGGGTTTAATAGCAATTGATCATCATACTAACACTCATCATGGCAATGTCACAAAATAAAATCACTCAAATGCATGAAACTATATGTGACACTATATGCATATAAAAAGTTTTTGTTTGTTGCAAAATTTGAGTAATTGAACTCTCACTTGATTTTATTATTGTTGAAACTTGAGATGTTACAAACCCTTCCCCCTTACAAAAGATCTCGTCCCGAGATCTTAAAGAAAACTAGGTACTAAAGAGATCTGGGTACTCAGTTTTCATGAAGTCTTCCCTCTCCCAGGTGGCTTCTTCCTCGGTGTGATTACTCCATTGGATCTTCAGAAACTTGATACTTCTAGTGCGAGTGGTTCTGAAAGCTTCTTCCAGAATGCGAATAGGTACTTCGCGATAAGTCAAATCTGAGTTGATATCCACAGCTCGATGATCGATGTTCTTGAAAACCTCGGTCTTCTCAGGTACCTCTAAGCACTTCCGGAGTAACGATATGTGAAACACATTGTGCACCGCTGACATTTCTTCCGGTAACTCCGGTTGATAGGACACTTCTCCTCGGCGACTCGGGACTTTGAAGGGTCCGACATATCGGGGTGCAAGCTTTCCTCTAAGCTGGAACCTCTGCATTCCTTTAAGGGGGGACACTTTGAGATATACGAAATCTCCGATCTCGAAGGTCATCTCTCGGCGTCTCTTGTCGGCGTAACTCTTCTGTCTTGATTGAGCGGTCTTGAGATACTCGTGGATCTTGTGAACCTTCTCTTCAGCTTCGCGGAGAATATCTGGTCCAAAGACTTGACTCTCTCCGACTTCTGACCAGTTCAGAGGGGTACGACACTTCCTTCCGTACAGTGCTTCAAAGGGGGCCATTTGCAAACTGGCCTGATAGCTGTTGTTGTACGATAAATCTGCGTACGGCAAGCAGTCTTCCCACCTGGATCCATACTCTAGCACACATGCTCTCAATATATCTTCCAGTATCTGGTTGACTCGTTCTGTCCGTCCATCTGTCTGCGGGTGATAGGCGGTGCTCAAATTCAGTCGAGTTCCGAGTCCTTCATGTACCTTCTGCCAGAATCTGGAGGTGAATTGGGATCCTCTATCGGATACTATCGACTTAGGTGTTCCGTGCAGGCTGACTATCCGTGAGATATATAACTCTGCAAGTCTTGGTCCTTGATAGGTGGTCTTGACGGGGATGAAGTGGGCGACTTTGGTCAACCTGTCGACCACTACCCAGATAGAATCATTTCCTTTACTAGATTTGGGTAGTCCGGTGATGAAGTCCATTCCAACAGAATCCCACTTCCATTCGAGAATCTGTAGGGGTTGCAACAGTCCTGCGGGGCGTTGAAGCTCTGCCTTGACTCTTTGACAGATATCACACTTGGCGATGTAGCTTCCTATCTCTCTCTTCATTCCATGCCACCAAAATTGTTTCTTTAGATCTTGGTACATCTTGGTACCTCCGGGGTGAATGGAGTAAAGGGTGTCATGAGCTTCTTTCAGAATAACTTGCTTCAACTCGGAATCTGACGGCACACAAAGGCGTCCGTTGTACCATAGCACTCCTTCTTCATCAACGGTGAATCCCGGTGCTTTTCCCGCAACTATTTGGCTCTTGATCCCTTCAATGCTTGCATTTCCCTTCTGGGCTTCCTTGATTTGACTAATCAGGGTGGGTTGGAGTTCAATGCTTGCGAGAAATCCTTCACTCACTAACTCCATTCTAAACTGTTCAAACTCTTGAAACAGGCTATGTTGCTCTTCTGCGATCATGGAGTTCAGGTGACACGGCAGTCTACTCAAAGCATCCGCTACCACATTGGCCTTGCCGGGGTGATAGTGAATTTCCATATCGTAATCCTTGATTAGCTCTAACCATCTTCTCTGCCTCATGTTCAGCTCCTTCTGAGTGAAGATATACTTCAAGCTCTTGTGATCTGAATAGATCTCGCATCGATTACCCATGAGGTAATGACGCCACACCTTCAGTGCTAAAACCACGGCTGCTAGCTCTAAGTCATGGGTTGGATAGTTCTGCTCATGCTGCTTCAGTTGCCTTGACAGGTAAGATATCACTTTCCCTTCTTGCATCAACACACATCCAAGACCAATCTTGGAGGCATCACAATACACGTCAAATGGCTTGGTGATGTCCGGCATGATCAGTATTGGGGCTGAAGTCAGTCTGTGCTTGAGCTGTTGGAAACTCTCTTCACACTTGTCCGTCCATTCGAACTTCTTGTCCTTCTTCAACAATTGAGTCATTGGTCTTGCTATGCTTGAGAATCCTTCAACGAACCGGCGGTAATATCCCGCCAATCCAAGAAATGCACGGACCTCAGTCTGGGTGGTTGGGGCTTTCCATTCTTCAACAGTCTTGATCTTCGAGGGGTCAACGGCAATTCCTCCTGCAGACAAGATGTGTCCTAGGAATCCTACTTCCTTTAACCAGAATTCGCACTTGCTGAACTTGGCGTACAACTGATGCTCCCGAAGGGTATCTAAGACCACTTCCAGGTGTTGCTCATGCTCTTCTTCGGATTTGGAGTAGATAAGGATGTCGTCGATGAAGACAACGACAAACTTATCCGAGGAAGTTCATGAAGATCTTATTCATGAGATTCATGAAATAAGCGGGGGCGTTGGTCAATCCAAATGACATGACATTGTACTCATACAATCCATATCTGGTGGTGAAAGCATTTTTGGGGATATCGGTGGCACGAATCTTCAGTTGATGGTAACCAGTCCTCAGATCAATCTTCGAGAACACTTTGGCACCGGTCAGTTGGTCAAACAGATCTTCTATCTTCGACAAAGGATACTTGTTCTTGATAGTGACATCGTTAAGCTTACGGTAATCTGTACATAAACGATTTGCACCATCCTTCTTGTCTACAAACAAAACTGGCGATCTCCAAGGCGACGCACTTGGTCTAATCAGACCTTTGAATAACATATCATCCAGTTGCTTCTTCAGTTCCACTAACTCTGCCGGGTTCATACTATAGGCTCTCTGGGCTATAGGTCCGGTTCCAGGGATTAACTCAATGATAAACTCGATATCCCGATCTGGGGGCATACCGGGTAGATCATCAGGAAACACATCGGGGTATCGACAAACGACCCTGATCTGATCCAAGGTGGGTTTAGCTAGACCTTGGTTGCAGGTGAACGTTCTGGGCAGTCTTTCAGATATGTGCTCGACTAATATTCCGGTGCTACTAGTCATGGTGATGGCCTTCTTGGCACAATCAATCAGCCCATGATGTTTCAACATCTAGTCCATACCCAGTACTACTTCCAAACCTTTTGTTCCCAGAACAATCAAATTTGCATAAAATTCTATTCCATGAATTCTGATAGGAACATCTTTGCAAAATTTTCTAGCTTTAGTGGTTGATCCAGGTATTTGAACTATCATGACATGCTTCAAACTGATGGGTTGAATCTTACTAGTGCATGCAAAATCTTCAGTAACAAATGAATGCGATGCTCCAGAATTAAACAGCACTCTTGGAGGTATTGAGTTAACAGAGAACATACCCAGCACGACATCTGGGGCTTCCTGAGCTTCTTCCGCACTCATGTGAAAGAGGCGGCCGCTACAGTTGTTCGGGTTGTTGGGGGTGAACTTCTTGTTGTTGGCGACACGGCGTTGCTGCTGAGCAGGGCCAGAGGTGTTGGCGGCAGTCTTGGCGAGTCTCTTGGGGCACTCGTTGGAGTAGTGCCCCACCACTCCGCACTCGTAACAAGTGATGGTGGACTTGTCCTTGGGGGTGATGGGAACAGCGTTGCTCCCAGTCCTTCGAGCAGTGCTGGAGGTATTGTTGTTGTGGTTGGGGGCTCGAGGTGGAGCGCGGTTGATGTTGTTGTTGTTGTTGTAGTTGCTGTTGTTGTGGTGGCCTCCTAGACTAGGGTTTCCTCCACTCCGGTTCTGATAACCCGGAGGTGAATTCTGCATCGGGGGCTTGTTGTTTCTTGGGGCAAACCCTCCACTTGAGCTGGGGCGATACTTGTGGGTGTTGCTGGGCCCACTCTGATTCATCATGCGGCGCTTGCGGTTTTCATTGGCCCTGATGGATCTTTCCCTCCATCTGGATGGCGGAGTCAACGAGGGCTTCTAGATCAGCAAAGGGAATGTTGATCAGCACAGTCTGCATCTCATCATGCAGTCCATTCAGGAACCTCTCCTTCCTCTTCTCGTTGGTGTCGGTCTCATCCGGGGGTACCTTGACGAGTGAGGAATTGTCGCGGTATTCTACCACGGTTAGACGGCCTTGCTTCAGTTCGCAGAACTTATCCCGCATCTTCTTGATGAGACCCGGTGGCACATGATACTTGCTAAACTTGAGCTTGAAATCTGCCCAAGTCATCATTTGCCCCGCATTCAATGCGCGAGCACTTATCCACCAGGCACGTGCAGGTCCTGCCAGATAGTGGGTGGCGAATAGCACCTTGTCATTCTCCTCCACTCCGGCCACTTCAAGATTGTTCTCCATAGTCTGGAGCCAATCGTCGACATCAAGGGGTTCCTCCGTCTTGCTAAACACCGGTGGATTGGTGTTCTGGAAGTTTTTCAGCTTTGACCCAGGGTGGTCATGGTTTCCGTGGCCCTGATTGTTCTGTGCAATCTGTTGAAGTGCAGCTAGGTTGGCTTGCCGTTCAGCTCTCTCAACTTCTCTATCAGCCATCATCTGTTGCAACATCTGCATCATTGCCTCTTGAGTCATGTTGCGAGTTGGAGGTGCCATTTGAACAGGGATATGGATAATGAGACGAGAGGGAAATTTCTATGGCTCATTTTGGGGATAAATTCACACAATTTAAACTTGATTCAGAAAATAATAATAATATTACACACACGAACATAGTCATGGAGGTAGCAAATATTACAAGCCAACAATCCTGAGGGTTTGAAGAACCCTTTCAACAATCTACGATACATGGGGCGGGTACAAAGGACCGATACATATCACGAGACGCAAGTGCTCAGACGGAACTACTATCCATCGATGCGGAGTGGGAAGGTGGTGTCCATCCCGGCGGGCAAGTGCTGGTGGAAGTCTAGATCTCCCTCATCCTCCTCCTCATAGTCGTTGTCGTTGCTCACATAGGAGTAGCCATCCCCTTGGATGTCTTCCCCCTCGCCTTCTCCTTCCAGAGCTTGGAGTTGCTCCGCCTGAGTGGCGACGGTCTCCTTCAGGGCGGCGATCCTGGCCTTGAGGCGGTTGATGGTGTATTCCTTCTTTGAGACCAGCTGGCGGAGAGCCCTACGCTCCTTGGCGATGACCTGGATGGTCTCCGCCTGCTGCTTGATGTCTACGGGAGCTTCTATTCTTGTAGACAGTGTTGGGCCTCCAAGAGCAGAGGTTTGTAGAACAGCAGCAAGTTTCCCTTAAGTGGATACCCAAGGTTTATCGAACTCAGGGAGGAAGAGGTCAAAGATATCCCTCTCATGCAACCTCGCAACCACAAAGCAAGAAGTCTCTTGTGTCCCCAACACACCTAATAGGTGCACTAGTTCGGCGAAGAGATAGTGAAATACGGGTGGTATGAATAAGTAGTAGCAACGGCACCGGAAAAGTGCTTTGCCCGGGACGAGTAAACAAGCGAGTAGTAACGCAGAGTAAAACGAGTAAACAAGCAGCGATAGCGATATTTAGGAACAAGGCCTAGGGATTACACTTTCACTAGTGGACACTCTCAACATTGATCACATAACAGAATAGATAAATGCATACTCTACACTTTTGTTGGATGATGAACACATTGCGTAGGATTACACGAACCCTCAATGCCGGAGTTAACAAGCTCCACAATAATGCTCATATTTTAGTAACCTTTAGTGTAAGATAAATCAAAAGACTAAACCAAGTACTAGCATAGCATGCACACTGTCACCTTCATGCATATGTAGGAGGAATAGATCACATCAATATTATCATAGCAATAGTTAACTTCGCAATCTACAAGAGATCATGATCATAGCATAAACCAAGTACTAACACGGTGCACACACTCGTCACCTTTGCACACATGCAGGAGGAATAAAACTACTTTAATAACATTGCTAGAGTAGCACATAGATAAATTGTGATACAAACACATTGCAATCATAAAGAGATATAAATAAGCACCTCATTATGCCATTCAACAGTGAATAAGTATTCTGTGAAATATAGCCTAAGAGACCCACACGGTGCACACACTGTCACCTTTACACACGTGGGACAAGGAGTCTCCGGAGATCACATAAGTAAAACTCACTTGACTAGCATAATGACATCTAGATTACAAGCATCATCATATGAATCTCAATCATGTAACGCAGCTCATGAGATTATTGTATTGAAGCACATAGGAGAGAGATGAACCACATAGCTACCGGTACAGCCCCGAGCCTCGATGGAGAACTACTCCCTCCTCATGGGAGCAGCGGCGGTGATGAAGATGGCGGTGGAGATGGCAGCGGTGTCGATGGAGAAGCCTTCCGGGGGCACTTCCCCGCTCCGGCAGGGTGCCGGAACAGAGACTCCTGTCCCCCAGATCTTGGCTTCGCGATGTCGGCGGCTCTGGATGTTTTCCGTATCGTGGTTCTTCACATCAGGGTTTTCGCGACAGAGGCTTTATATAGGCGAAGAGGCGGCGCAGGAGGGTCGAAGGGGTGGCCACACCATAGGGCGGCGCGGCCAGGGCCTGGGCCGCGCCGGCCTATGGTCCGGGTGGCCTGTGGCCCCCTCCGGTCCTTCTAGGGTGTTCTGGCTGCTTCCGGTGAAAATAGGAACACGGGTCTTGACTTCGTCCGATTCCGAGAATATTTCGTTACTAGGATTTCTGAAACCAAAAACAGCGAGAAAACGACAAGCGGCACTTCGGCATCTTGTTAATAGGTTAGTTCCGGAAAATGCACGAATATGACATAAAGTGTGCATAAAACATGTAGGTATCATCAATAATGTGGCATGGAACACAAGAAATTATCGATACGTCGGAGACGTATCAGCATCCCCAAGCTTAGTTCTGCTCGTCCCGAGCAAGTAAAACGATAACAAAGATAATTTCTTGAGTGACATGCCATCATAAACTTGATCATATTGTAAACATATGTAATGAATGCAGCGATCAAAACAATGGTAATGACATGAGTAAACAAGTGAATCATAAAGCAAAGACTTTTCATGAATAGTACTTTCGAGACAAGCATCAATAAGTCTTGCATAAGAGTTAACTCATAAAGCAATAATTCAAAGTAGAGGCATTGAAGCAACACAAAGGAAGATGAAGTTTCAGCGGTTGCTTTCAACTTATAACATACATATCTCATGGATAATAGTCAACATAGAGTTATATAACAAGTACAATATGCAAGTATGTAGGAATCAATGCACAGTTCACACAAGTGTTTGCTTCTTGAGGTGGAGAGAGATAGGTGAACTGACTCAACATAAAAGTAAAGAGAATGGTCCTTCAAAGAGGAAAGCATCGATTGCTATATTTGTGCTAGAGCTTTTATTTTGAAAACATAAAGAGAGCATAAAAATAAAGTTTTGAGAGGTGTATGTTGTTGTCAACGAATGGTAGCGGGTACTCTAACCCCCTTGCCGGACAAACCTTCAAAGAGCGGCTCCCATTTTATTTTATTTTTGGATGGCACTCCTTCCAACCTTTCTTTCACAAACCATGGCTAACCGAACCCTCGGGTGCTCGCCAACAATCTCATACCATGAAGGAGTGCCTTTTTATTTTAGTTTTATTATGATGACACTCCTCCCAACCTTTGCTTACACAAGCCATGGCTAACCGAATC
Source organism: Lolium rigidum (assembly GCF_022539505.1). Classification (NCBI taxonomy): domain Eukaryota; kingdom Viridiplantae; phylum Streptophyta; class Magnoliopsida; order Poales; family Poaceae; genus Lolium; species Lolium rigidum. Next base: position 3,270,392 of record NC_061512.1, on the reverse strand, counting down.
CTTCGGGTGCCGTCCAACAATCACATACCATGGAGGAGTGTCTATTTTTGTTAATTAATTTGGGATTGGGAATCCCATTGCCAGCTCTTTTTGCAAAATTATTGGATAAGCGGATGAAGCCACTAGTCCATTGGTGAAAGTTGCCCAACAACATTGAAAGATAAACACCACATACTTCCTCATGAGCTATAAAACATTGACACAAATCAGAGGTGATAAATTTTGAATTGTTTAAAGGTAGCACTCAAGCAATTTACTTTGGAATGGCAGGAAATACCATGTAGTAGGTAGGTATGGTGGACACAAATGGCATAGTGGTTGGCTCAAGTATTTGGATGCATGAGAAGTATTCCCTCTCGATACAAGGTTTAGGCTAGCAAGGTTATTTGAAACAAACACAAGTATGAACTAGTACAGCAAAACTCACATAAAAGACATATTACAAGGATTATAAGACTATACATCGTCTTCCTTGTTGTTCAAACACCTTACTAGAAATTATCTAGACCTTAGAGAGACCAATTATGCAAACCAAATTTTAGCATGATCTATGTATTTCTTCATTAATGGGTGCAAAGCATATGATGAAAGAGCTTAAACATGAGCACAACAATTGCCAAGTATCACATTACCCAAGACATTATAGCAAATTACTACATGTATCATTTTCCAATTCCAACCATATAACAATTAACGAAGCAGTTTCATCCTTCGCCAAGAAAATTAAAAGCTAAGAACACATGTGTTCATACGAACCAGCGGAGCGTGTCTCTCTCCCACACAAGCATTTATTCAAACAAAAACAAAAACAAGAAACATACAGACGCTCCAAGTTAAGTACATAAGATGTGACCGAATAAAAATATAGTTTCAAGAGAAGGAACCTGATAAGTTGTCGATGAAGAAGGGGATGCCTTGGTCATCCCCAAGCTTAGATGCTTGAGTCTTCTTGAAATATGCAGGGATGAACCATGGGGGCATCCCCAAGCTTAGACTCTTCACTCTTCTTGATCATAGTATATCATCCTCCTCTCTTGACCCTTGAAAACTTCTTCCACACCAAACTTTAAGCAAACTCATTAGAGGGTTAGTGCATAATCAAAAACTCACATGTTCAGAGGTGACACAATCATTCTTAACACTTCTGGACATTGCCCAAAGCTACTGGAAGGTAATGGAACAAAGAAATACACCCAACACAGCGAAACAAGCAATGCGAAATAAAAGGCAGAATCTGTCAAAAACAGAACAGTCCGTAAAGACGAATTTTAAAATGGCACCAGACTTGATCAAATGGAAAAACTCAAAACTAATGAAAGTTGTGTACATATCTGTGGATCACTCACGTAAATTGGCATAATTTTCTGAGTTACCTATAGAGAATTAGACCCAGATTCGTGACAGACAGCAATGCTGTTTCTGCGCAGCAATCCAAATCTAGCATCAACTTTACCATAGAGACTTTACTTGGCACAAAAACATGATAAGGAGAGGTTGCTACAGTAGTAAACAACTTCCAAGACACAAATATAAAACAAAGTACTGTAGCAAAATAACACATGGGTTATCTCCCAAGAAGTTCTTTCTTTATAGCCATTAAGATGGGCTCAGCAGTTTTAATGTTGCGCCCGCAGGAAATAGTATTTGGAGCAAAAAGAGAGCATCAAGAAGCAAATCCAAAACACATTTAAGTCTAACATGCTTCCTATGCAGAGGAATCTTGTAAATAAACAAGTTCATGAAGAGCAAAGTAACAAGCATAGGAAGATAAAACAAGTGTAGCTTCAAAAATTTCAGCACATAGAGAGGTGTTTTAGTAACATGAAAATTTCTACAACCATATTTTCCTCTCTCATAATAACTTTCAGTAGCATCATGAGCAAACTCAACAATATAACTATCACATAAAGTATTCTTATCATGAGTCTCATGCATAAAATTATTATTCTCCACATTAGTTGTAGTGGGAGCAAATTCAACAAAGTAGCTATCACTATTATTCTCATCAAGTGTAGGAGGCATAGTATAATCACAACAAAATTTACTCTCCATAGTAGGTTGTACCAAAAGACCACTATCATTATAATCATCAGAAATAGAAGGCAAAGTATCATCAAAGAAAATTTTCTCCTCAATGCTTGGGGGACTAAAAAGATCATGAAAACCAGCTTCCCCAAGCTTAGCATTTTCCATATCATTATCAACAATGGTGTTCAAAGCGTTCATACTAATATTACTACCGAGCATGCAAATAAGATTTCATAGGTTTTTTAATTTTCGCATCAAACAATCCATGTTTTAAATCAGGAAATAGAATAAGAAGCTCATTGTTGTCCATTATGCCAAACTAGTGTAAACAAGAAACAAAAAGATGCAATTGCAGGATCTAAAGGAAATAGCTTCGAGCACAAACACAATGGCGCCGGAAAAGTACTGCTACACTGAAACCGGAGTATGAGTGCCTTTTTACCTTTCCTCCCCGGCAACGGCGCCAGAAAAGTGCTTGATGTCTACGGGAGCTTCTATTCTTGTAGACAGTGTTGGGCCTCGAAGAGCAGAGGTTTGTAGAACAGCAGCAAGTTTCCCTTAAGTGGATCACCCAAGGTTTATCGATCTCAGGGAGGAAGAGGTCAAAGATATCCCTCTCATGCAACCCCGCAACCACAAAGCAAGAAGTCTCTTGTGTCCCCAACACACCTAATAGGTGCACTAGTTCGGCGAAGAGATAGTGAAATACAGGTGGTATGAATAAGTAGTAGCAACGGCACCGGAAAAGTGCTTTGCCCAGGACGAGTAAACAAGCAGTAGTAATGCAGCGAGTAGTAACGCGATAAAACAAGAAACAAGCAGCGATAGCGATATTTAGGAACAAGGCCTAGGGATTACACTTTCACTAGTGGACACTCTCAACATTGATCACATAACAGAATAGATAAATGCATACTCTACACTTTTGTTGGATGATGAACACATTGCGTAGGATTACACGAACCCTCAATGCCGGAGTTAACAAGCTCCACAATAATGCTCATATTTTAGTAACCTTTAGTGTAAGATAAATCAAAAGACTAAACCAAGTACTAGCATAGCATGCACACTGTCACCTTCATGCATATGTAGGAGGAATAGATCACATCAATATTATCATAGCAATAGTTAACTTCGCAATCTACAAGAGATCATGATCATAGCATAAACCAAGTACTAACACGGTGCACACACTGTCACCTTTGCACACATGCAGGAGGAATAAAACTACTTTAATAACATTGCTAGAGTAGCACATAGATAAATTGTGATACAAACACATTGCAATCATAAAGAGATATAAATAAGCACCTCACTATGCCATTCAACAGTGAATAAGTATTCTGTGAAATATAGCCTAAGAGACCCACACGGTGCACACACTGTCACCTTTACACATGTGGGACAAGGAGTCTCCGGAGATCACATAAGTAAAACTCACTTGACTAGCATAATGACATCTAGATTACAAGCATCGTCATATGAATCTCAATCATGTAAGGCAGCTCATGAGATTATTGTATTGAAGCACATAGGAGAGAGATGAACCACATAGCTACCGGTACAGCCCCGAGCCTCGATGGAGAACTACTCCCTCCTCATGGGAGCAAGCAGCGGTGATGAAGATGGCGGTGGAGATGGCAGCGGTGTCGATGGAGAAGCCTTCCGGGGCACTTCCCCGCTCCGGCGAGGTGCCGGAACGGAGACTCCTGTCCCCGCATCTTGGCTTCGCGATGGCGGCGGCTCTGGATGGTTTTCCGTATCGTGGTTCTTCGCATCAGGGTTTTCGCGACGGAGGCTTTATATAGGCGAAGAGGCGGCGCAGGAGGGTCGAAGGGGTGGCCACACCATAGGGCGGCGCGGCCAGGGCCTGGGCCGCGCCGGCCTATGGTCTGGGTGGCTCGTGGCCCCCTCCGGTCCTTCTCGGGTGTTCCGGATGCTTCCAGTGAAAATAGGAACATGGGTCTTGATTTCGTCCGATTCCGAGAATATTTCGTTACTAGGATTCCCGAAACCAAAAACAGCGGAAAACAAGAATCGGCACTTCGGCATCTTGTTAATAGGTTAGTTCCAGAAAATGCACGAATATGACATAAAGTGTGCATAAAACATGTAGGTATCATCAATAATGTGGCATGGAACACAAGAAATTATCGATACGTCGGAGACGTATCACTGCTTCAGCTGGAGGTGGGTGGTGTTGGCGAATGCGCGGGAGTTGTCCAGCTCAGCACGAGTCTCGAGCAACATAAAGTCGAGATGATCCACGTGGTGCCTCAGCACGGGGTGGAACGGCAGGCTGATGGGCAGCCCAAGAGAGGAGTGCCTTGCAAAGTGTGCAAAGCGTTCCCCTTCAATAGCCACCGAGTTTTGCCAGCACAGACGAGTGAGAGCCTCTTGTAGAGCGCTGGCGAGTCCATCCACCCAGTTGTTCTCTCAGAGAGAGAACTGAATCTGGCGGAACATGGGTGACTCCGGCCTTCCGGGGAGGTTGGCCATGATGATCCATTGGAGTTGGCCCCCGGTCTGGTCAGCGATCTGGCCCCCGTAGAACACGGGAGGCGAGCGTCTGAGGAACTCTGAGAGGGCAAACAAATCCCTCTCAAAGATGACATCTCCCCCGTTCGCCAGCTCGTACACTTGGGTTTGGATGAAGGGTTCCATTGGGATGATAGGCTCCATCTGTAGAGGGATTAATGAGCAAGTTAGAGAAGTGCAAGTGTTCAAAATTTTAAGTAACTTATAAATAAACATGAATTGGCTAGTTTGAAAAGATCTCAAAGGTAAGGGTATGATTATATTTTTCATAACTATTCAATTCGTTATATTTAAAACTAAGTTTGTTAATCGTCCATTCTAACTAGGGTCTCCTAAGGTCAAACAATGGCTCTGATACCAACTTGTCAACACCCGGATTTTTAAGTCCAGATGCCCTATTACATCATACATCGCAATCCCAGGAACATTGTTTTTGCGAGACATAATAGTAAGTAGTTCAGAGTCATCATTTATTACAACACATACTTGTCTTACAACAACGGATCACATGATCCAATATTACACAAATAGATTGTTCAACATCACAAATAAGTAGCGGAAGCGTAGTAGTAGTGGACTATCTATTCCACAGGCAACGCTTGACGTTAGAAGACGATCCTCGTCATCGTAGACGTCCTGTTGTCTGTCATCCTGATACTGTTGCTCCTCTTCAAAGTCTGGCATTTGAATAGCCAGGGCAAAGCCATGAGTACTTTAAAGTACTCGCAAACTAATACCATAGTAATTACTTATTGAGTGTAGTAAGGGGTGCTAAGCTCTAGTTTGATTTGCATAAAGCCAAGTTTAGTTTATCAAACATTTAGTAAAGACTCCTCATTTGCTAGACTAACTCAAGTGGGAACATTAGTGTCATTCCCACAAATCATTTGTGATCCAAGTCAAATCACCTTTCAATTCATCATTCCTTTTTAAGATCAAAAATTCTGATAACGGAAAATAGTATGGCCTTTCCAATCGTCCATAACCGCGGACACGGCTATTCGAATAGGTTTAACACTCTGCAGAGGTTGTACTCTTGTGCCACAACTTTTGATTACATCCGTCAAGGATAACCCCGAATCATCGTAACTCGAGTACGCGGATCATCAACCTTAACCTTTCACTTATATGTCCTAGTATAGGCACCTCTCCCCATGAGCTTGGCCTCCCGGTGAGAACCAACTGTTAACCCGGGAACTGCACAGGGCTTGGGTCGTACATTCACCTCATATTCACATCATTTCTTAGATACAGAGGCAGCCTCGGCGTAACCCCTATGATGCTTGTTTAGAGGGAACCCATACTAAAATACACAAGTTTCTAGTTAAGCCCTACCCATAATCAGGTATTGTGGGGGTACTTGTATAATTGGAAGGGTATCGCATTCAAACCCATATCAGTTTTATATCAAAAATCACCATCTTCTCTTGGTGATATTCACCTTCAAAATCATTCAATGGATTGGCTCATCATTCCAAGGTTTCAAATTCATTTCAAAGTCACGTGTTCCCATCTAGAGTAGTCAAAATCTTATTTGATTAGCACTAGCAACTATTTCATGAGGGGTGCTATCTAGTTTGGAGTGTTTCTAGGCTAACCTTTAAATCTTGTTCTACTCTATACCAAGTGAATCATAAATCAAAAAGTACTTTGAAGTAAATAAGCAAAAATAAGTGCAAGGTAAAAACATGGGGTAGGTAAATACATAAAATTAATTAAAGGGGTGATGGTGCCTTGCTCTTGTAGAGCTTTGCATCATGGTGGTTAGCAAGAGTATTAGCTTGTCTTGGTGGGGATAGGAGTCAAAGTTTTCCTCCTCCTCTTGAGAGTAGCTTCCCTCCTCCACGTATTCCTCGTTACTAGCGTCTATATACGAATACGAGTACACAATCACCACACCATTACTTGCATGCTAGACTAAAACACACAAGAGGGTTCACACACTTCATTCTAACATCACAACCAACATGGCATGGTGAATTACTTGGTTTGTTCTTACTTAAGAGAAAATAATTTCCTCTCATTAAGTATTTATTTGGTTTGCTATTTAAGTCTTTGGAGAAAAAAATAATTTCCTCACATTAAGTCCTATCAAGATTTAATCTCCACAAATAATAATAAGGTATGAAATATAGGTTGACCAAGGTCAACATTTCATATCTATTATGAGGGAGTAAAATTTAAATGAAGTGTTATACTTCACACAATTTAATACCACCATTTAAATGTATTAAAATCTCTAAGTAATACAAATCAGAGGTTCATTAGCCTAGGGTCATTTCCTCTGGTTGGATTACTTAAGATCAAGATTTAAATGAGAGAGTAGCTCTCATACTATTTACACAATTTGAATTCCATAATTTGAAATGCACTAGAAATGGCTATTTCACCATTATTTTGATCCAGTACATGATCATGCAAACAACTTGGCTAAGTTATGGCATAAACAATTAAAGAACATCAATTGTGATTTATGAGAGTTGGAATCAACTCAAAATCAGATTTGGTTGAATTTTAACTTAAGTTTCAATTTGCAAAAGTCCCTGACTTGTTATTTTTAGCATTTTAAATATACCACGAATTCTGAGATGGGACCAGTGGCATTGGATAGATAAATTCATTAGCTTTCCAACGATAAAAAGTTTGCTAGATTTGGAGTTGTAGATTTCAAACTATTCAAATTTTGCTAAAGCATCTGCAGGACATTTGCAATAATCAAAATTTAATATTTGAACTAGTTGGGCTTGGCGGGAAATGGAAACGGGCCGAAACGGAATAAAACCACACTGCGCAGCCCAATAAGCATCTGGTGCCACTGGGCCGCCCTGACGAGGTGGGGGCCACCCGTCAGTGGCTCTTAGTCGAGCGAAACGGTACGCATGATGTAAACCGTCGGATTAGAAACAAATCGGGTGGTCGAGGATCGTCGTCGTCTCCGACGGGAACCCGGCGTGCTGGCGGCGTGACTGGGGGGTCGGAGAGCATAACAAGCCGCCGACGATCGAGGGCGAGGTGCGCGGTGAAGTGGAAGTAGATGAGGAAGTCCCTGGTACAGCGGCGGAGCTTGGCGAGGCTCCAGTCAATGGTGATGTTCTGCGGGCTCCGGCGGCGGTGATCTTGCAATTCCGGCGATGTAGAGTGTAATTGGACTAGCTACCAGTGTGAGAAGAACCAGTGATGAGAGGGGATGAGATTGTGTGAAGAAGTTGTGCTCGGAGCCCCTCTATTTATAGCTGGGGAGGTGGTGCTGCGGGTGCTGTGAAGGGACGGTCATGGCGCGACGTCTCCGGCGCTCGAAGGGGCAAGTGAAGGACGGCTAGCGATAGCCGGTGTCCTGGCGATGCTCAACTTGCAGCGGCGCAGAGAAAAGGGCGACGGGTTTGCTCAGGAGTTCGATTCGAGTGCGGCAGGGCTTGCGGCATGATTTCGTCGAGGACGACGGTGACGGAGCAGGGGCAGGCTATCAGCGCTGTCTAGCGTGTAGAGGGCGGGGAGGAGATGCTCGACGCAGTGATAGCTGGTGTAGGGGAGGATGATCACGCTCGAGCGCGCGACGTACTGGCGCAGCCAGAGCGCGGTGACCGCGTGCACGGGAATGTACTGGCAAGGTTTTGGGCGGGCTCGTTCTGGCCAATGGCGTTCGTTGGCGATCGAGTGCACGGTACTGGCGTGATCCTTGAGCTGCAGAGATGCTCCAGGACAAGGAGAAAGGTTGAGATGGTGGCTAGAGAGAGGGATGCCACAGGTGGCCGGGTGTGCATGACATGGCATAGTTTAGGGTTCTTCTCCACTTTAAACGACGAGGCAAGTACATGGTTTGATGCAGGGAGGCTCAGAGAGCAACAATGATCAAGATTAGAAAGGGGTTTAGGCTAAGGACCGATGGACAAAGGGATGGGTTGCATTTCAGAATTCTTGCCTACCAAGTGTTCGATCAAATGGCCGCATGAACTTTGAATTTGAATTTCGAAATTCTTTTTGGTGGAACTCAAACATATTAATTATAGGCTAGTTTGGTGGTGGTGGGGTTCAATTTGGAAAAGAATTGCAACATTTCAAATTTGAGGTCATCTTCATATTTATTCAAAGTCACCACTTGTCAATACTCTACTGGTCAACCTGGTCAACTTTAACCATGGTGGTCAACATGAAAGTTGTAGACTTTGACATGGTCTGGGATGACATAGCATTGGTTGACCAAGTTTAGTTTAGGAAAGAAATAAACCAGAGGGGTAAAGAGGGGATCATGTTAAGAATCACACAAATGACCATCATCACATGTGAGATGGTTTTGACTTAAATTTTGATTTGATTTTGGTTTCTTTGCTGCATTTGGGTTTTTTTGAGTTATATAAGTGTTTTAGAAACCAAAGATTGAGCTATGGTGGCCTTTGGTGAGGATTTGCAATTTTGGCCTAAGTGTATGGGAGTGAGAAATGGGTTTTTCTCATTTTCTTTTATTCTCCCCAAATTAGGGTTAGGTGATCTTAGTTTAGGGTTTAATAGCAATTGATCATCATACTAACACTCATCATGGCAATGGCACAAAAGAAAATCACTCAAATGCATGAAAATATATGTGACACTATATGCATATAAAAAGTTTTTTTTTGTTGCAAAATTTGAGTAATTGAACTCTCACTTGATTTTATTATTGTTGAAACTTGAGATGTTACACTTCCTGCTTCTGATGAACCTTCATCTTGTCATTAAGATCTTCAAAGTTTGTCACTTCCCCAAACGTTTACCATCACCCTCTAGATCTATAACATCAAGTAAGAACTTGATATTGCAACATGCATTTGCATATCAAAGTCAAACTTCATGTATGGATCTAGTCAAACAATGAAAATCCAATAAAATCCAAGAAGATTTGGCTTTGTGCATATAATGCACACCATCATAGGCCTGAATAAAATAGTTGAATAAGACATCTCTAAACATCAGGCTCTGATGTGTAGTATATAACACCACATAAGATAGGTTTATTTCGTGATACTTAGCACAAATATATGCGATTCTACTGTTTGTCTCAACCTTTACCTTAATTGCACATTTGCAATGAGATAAACTTGACACAAAGTGGTTTGGGTTGGTTAAGGTTAACCTAATTTTCTTTGGAAGTACTACTTAACTTTCATTTTATTGAGGACTATCTCACATGATATGTCTAGGTTCTAACATTGCTACTCTAAACACATAACTATGGAAATATAGCTCATATACTTTCATATGTTCTTACCATATAACTAGGGTTCTGATGTACTTGACACAGTTCCCATGGTTTTGGAACACAAATCTTACTCTATTGTTTCGCGTCTAACTTCTTATCAAACTCCTCCTAAGTATTTATGATATTCTAGTCCATCACATAACGATTCTCGGGTGAATCATATATGATTTCTATCTCTACCATGTAAGTAGTCATATATTATTCCTATCCCTCTTCCTTTCCTCCCATGATTGACTCATCATGGTTTATACTACCTCATATAACTTATATTCATTCCTTACTATCGGTTGTTTTTACACGTTTGGATAATTTACTTACCAATTACTTGTATTGGTTTACACCTTCTAATAGGATATCTTCCTTGTATACTTACCTTTATTACTTGATATTACTCCTATTAGAGGTCTGGATAACTGTATTTAACCATAACATGTGTTGGTACACATCTTCCAATAGGATATCTTCCTTATGGTTGTATCCTCTCTTTTGACTATCATGTATTGTATACCAACTGGGGTCTACTCATCTATTGTTTGAGGACTTCATGGTGTACTATATATATGTTTGGGATTAGCTAACTAACTTCACTTAGGAAAGATAGGTAGGAAAGTTTGACTCAAGTGTGTCAGGATTATTCTCAAGTGAATATCCATCTCAAGTCATAAGAATATTTGGTTCAGCTAAGGCAACTTCCTATAGACACTACCAATCCTATAGGTCTCCTTTAAAGGTTTTTAATCCTAGTTCAAAGCATTTGATCTGATACCAACTGTGGTGACCCGACATACCACTGCATGGTGTAGTATGCAAGTGTGATATAACACCAATGAAACACCGTTCCACTAGTATTATATCGCTCAGAGTGGTACAACAGAAACATATGCGGGTCCAAGGCATGTCTATAGAATTACAACATTGATTCCATTACATAAGATCATCATAGCCTCCTACTTTACAATGAGGTAAAGCTGCAAATAAACTCCAGAAGAACGACTCGTAGTCTAGTCTTATCACGAACTCTATTTGTAGAGTATTTAACTAGCTATAGAGGCTAAGAATAGATTCTAGCTAAGTAGGAGCTAGGTTTAGTAAGCTAGTTCCCTTCTATGGCTAAACTAGGTTTTCTCCTTGTTGGATGTGGTATCTGACTCCTCTGACAGGGTTCTGTCTCTTGAAGTGGTTGTTGACTCCTCGGCCTTCGAGTTGCACTGTAGATCTTCCCTCGATGCCTCCATATCTAAGCAGGGGATTTAAGAGTGGGATGAGTACGAGCGTACTCAACAAGTTGATTATAGGAAAGAGGTGTTTAATGCACTAGCTACAGGATTAGACCAGAAAGTCTAATACCAATGCAGGTTTTCATAACCATTTCTTCAAAAGGTTGTTTTTATTCAGAAGAACTATGTCCGTCAGCCTTCACAAGGGTTTACTAGAACTTCATGGAGTTCCTTTCCGGCAGCGTTCGCAGTTCCATATCCCGGAACAGGGAGTGACAGGTCACGATTCATTACACTCTGCAGAGGTGTGTTGCTTTACCCATAAGAGATCTTAACCTTGGTGCCAACCGAGCTGCAGGCTCGTCCACACTTCCTTTGGTGTGAGGCCCGGTATAAGGTCTAGCCAATCATGTTCCTCCGCTACCTCGAACACCCACCCTTTGTTGCAATCTCCGACCCTGGGTCCACGCCGGTTCACTTACTCCAATTAAGGATGGGCCCCGACCACGACGACAATGCAGGGCTCTACCATACATTCCTACGCCGGCAGCTGCAACCCATCATAGACCGCAATACCGTGGGGACTTAGGACTCCCCAGCCTCACCGCTTGCTCCTTCGGGCGACAAGTGTACTACGGACAATGCCGTGGGGACTTAGGACTCCCCAGCCTCACCGCTTGCCCCCTTGGATTACAAGTGTACTACGGTAAAGCACATCCGTTGATGAACGAGAGGTGGAAACACTTTTGACTACTCCGTCCCACTCCGGATCTTATGGTTAACACGGGTATTACGGCTCAAGAATCACTGGACGACATTTGTTGTTTAATCCTAGATGGATATAAACCCTTGCAATGGAACCTCCACCATATCAACACAATCCATGGTTCCATTGCCCACCACTTAGTCATATTCATAGTTATGAAGATAGTGGTTTTGCTTTTTATGCAGTAGTGATAACCATAGTACTTTGCAAGTAATTTGATAAAAAATACTCGAATGACATGAGCAAGTGATGAACTTGCCTTTCTTGACTGCAAGATTATGCAGGTAAGGTCTTCGATACGCGATAACTCCAAATTCTGAAATAGCATCATCGTCCGGTAAGGACGATGTTTAAAAGATTGGCAAGGATGCAATAATGCATAAGTATGAGATGCAATCGCTCTAAGCGTGACTTAACCCCGATGATTTAGGACTAGTGAGTTTTAATGATTAGTTCAAAGTGTGTTGCGCTTTTAGAGTGGTTCACGAACAAGGTTCTTATTCAGGGTTGTGTTGTTTTAGAATCATAAGCAAGTGGTAAAATGCATAGTAACTATCATACACATCAAGTAATAGTGGTTGTGTAATAAGTAAAGAGCAGTTGTCAATTTTAAGTCCTATAGTGTATGGTTGATGATTACTTGTTATATACTTTAAAAGAATAACTTTGGAAGAACATGTTCTTTAATAAAGAACAAGTATAATAATTAGGTTGGTTGGGTTCTATAGTTGACTATGGTTCCAAGTAGCTTCTGGAATAAGGATTAGATGGATCTCAACCATGTTGGTTTCATCATAAGCTAGGACTTGTAGGTTTGAGTTAAGCCTAAGCATCTTAAGCAAATGGTTATACATAGGTGCTATCAAAGTTTGTTATATCTTATTGGTGATAGATAGCTAGGGTTTATAGATCCTATTAGGCAGAGTGGCGCGTAGTTGACGTGGGAGTTAGAAATCTTCGTGGTGTAACTTTTTCTTCGTTCCCCGGCAACGGCGCCAGAAAAAGAGCTTGATACGCGTACAGCACGCGTCCGTTGGGAACCCCAAGAGGATGGTGTGATGCGTACAGCGGCAAGTTTTCCCTCAGTAAGAAACCAAGGTTTATCGAACCAGTAGGAGCCAAGAAGCACGTTGAAGGTTGATGGCAGCGGGATGTAGTGCGGCGCAACACCAGGGATTCCGGCGCCAACGTGGAACCTGCACAACACAACCAAAGTACTTTGCCCCAACGAAACAAGGTGACGTTGTCAATCTCACCGGCTTGTTGTAACAAAGGATTAGATGTATAGTGTGGATGATGATTGTTTGCGAGAAAACAGTAGAACAAGTATTGCAAGTAGATTGTATTCAATGTAAAACAATGGACCGGGGTCCACAGTTCACTAGAGGTGTCTCTCCCATAAGATAAATAGCATGTTGGGTGAACAAATTACAGTCGAGCAATTGACAAATAGAGAGGGCATGACCATGCACATACATGATATGATAAGTATAGTGAGATTTAATTGGGCATTACGACAAAGTACATAGACCGCTATCCAGCATGCATCTATGCCTAAAAAGTCCACTGATGGCGTGTATTTCACACGTTCGTTGGGCAACCCCAAGAGGAAGGTATGATGCGCACAGCAGCAAGTTTTCCCTCAGAAAGAAACCAAGGTTTATCGAACCAGGAGGAGCCAAGAAGCACGTTGAAGGTTGATGGCGGCGGGATGTAGTGCGGCGCAACACCAGAGATTCCGGCGCCAACGTGGAACCCGCACAACACAACCAAAGTACTTTGCCCCAACGAAACGAGTGAGGTTGTCAATCTCACCGGCTTGCTGTAACAAAGGATTAACCGTATTGTGTGGAAGATGATTGTTTGCGAGAGAAAACAGTAAAAACAAGTATTGCAGCAGATTGTATTTCAAGTATTAAAGAATGGACCGGGGTCCACAGCTCACTAGAGGTGTCTCTCTCCCATAAGATAAAAGCATGTTGGGTGAACAAATTACAGTCGGGCAATTGACAAATAGAGAGGGCATAACAATGCACATACATGACATGATAAGTATAGTGAGATTTAATTGGGCATTACGACAAAGTACATAGACCGCCATCCAACCGCATCTATGCCTAAAAAGTCCACCTTCGAGGTTATCATCCGAACCCCTCCAGTATTAAGTTGCAAAGCAACAGACAATTGCATTAAGTATGGTGCGTAATGTAATCAACAACTACATCCTCGGACATAGCGCCAATGTTTTATCCCTAGTGGCAACAAGCACAACACAAACTTAGAACTTTCATCACTCGTCCCGGTGTCAATGCAGGCATGAACCCACTATCGAGCATAAATACTCCCTCTTGGAGTTAAAAGCAAAAACTTGGCCGGAGCCTCTACTAGTAACGGAGAGCATGCAAGATCATAAACAACACATATGTAATAACTTGATAATTAACATGACATGGTATTCTCTATCCATCGGATCCCGACAAACACAACATATAGAATTACGGATAGATGATCTTGATCATGTTAGGCAGCTCACAAGATCCAACAATGAAGCACAATGAGGAGAAGACAACCATCTAGCTACTGCTATGGACCCATAGTCCAGGGGTGAACTACTCACTCATCACTCCGGAGGCGACCATGGCGGTGTAGAGTCCTCCGGGAGATGAATCCCCTCTCCGGCAGGGTGCCGGAGGAGATCTCGAGAATCCCCGAGATGGGATCGGCGGCGGCGGCGTCTCGATAAGGTTTTCCGTATCGTGGTTTTTCGCGTCGGGGGTTTCGCGACGGAGGCTTTAAGTAGGCGGAAGGGCGGAGTCGGGGGCCGGACGAGGGGCCACACCATAGGGCGGCGCGGGCCCCCCGGGCCGCGCCGCCTTGTGGTGTCGCCACCTCGTGACCCCACTTCATGTGTTCTTCGGTCTTCCGGAAGCTCCGTGGAAAAATAGGCCCCCGGGTCTTCGTTTCGTCCAATTCCGAGAATATTTCGTTACTAGGATTTCGAAACCAAAAACAGCAGAAAACGAGAAGCGGCACTTCGGCATCTTGTTAATAGGTTAGTTCCGGAAAATGCACGAATATGACATAAAGTGTGCATAAAACATGTAGGTATCATCAATAATATGGCATAGAACATAAGAAATTATCGATACGTCGGAGACGTATCAGCATCCCCAAGCTTAGTTACGCTCGTCCCGAGCGAGGTAAAACGATAACAAAGATAATTTCCGAAGTGATATGCCATCATAACTTTGATCATACTATTTGTAAACATATGTAGTGGATGCAGCGATCAAAACAATGGTAATGACATGAGTAAACAAGTGAATCATATAGCAAAGACTTTTCATGAATAGTACTTCAAGACAAGTATTAATAAGTCTTGCATAAGAGTTAACTCATAAAGCAATAAATCAAAGTAAAGGCATTGAAGCAACACAAAGGAAGATTAAGTTTCAGCGGTTGCTTTCAACTTGTAACATGTATATCTCATGGATAATTGTCAACATAGAGTAATATAACAAGTACAATATGCAAATATGTAGGAATCAATGCACAGTTCACACAAGTGTTTGCTTCTTTAGGTGGAGAGAGATAGGTGAACTGACTCAACATAAAAGTAAAGAGAATGGTCCTTCAAAGAGTAAAGCATCGATTGCTATATTTGTGCTAGAGCTTTTATTTTGAAAACATGAAACAATTTTGTCAACGGTAGTAATAAAGCATATGAGTTATGTACATTATATCTTACAAGTTGCAAGCCTCATGCATAGTATACTAATAGTGCCCGCACCTTGTCCTACTTAACTTGGACTACCGGATCTTTGCAATGCACATGTTTTAACCAAGTGTCACAATGGGGTACCTCCATGCTGCCTGTACAAAGGTCTAAGGAGAAAGCTCGCATTTTGGATTTC
This sequence comes from Lolium rigidum, assembly GCF_022539505.1. Classification (NCBI taxonomy): domain Eukaryota; kingdom Viridiplantae; phylum Streptophyta; class Magnoliopsida; order Poales; family Poaceae; genus Lolium; species Lolium rigidum. Next base: position 3,254,696 of record NC_061512.1, on the reverse strand, counting down.
TCGCTTTTGATTATTCTCAACTTAGACATCCATACCGGGACAACATGGACAACAGATAATGGACTCCTCTTTAATGCATAAGCATGTGGCAACAATTATTATTCTCATATGAGATTGAGGATATATGTCCAAACTGAAACTTCCACCATGAATCATGGCTTTAGTTAGCGGCCCAAAGTTCTTCTCTAACAACATGCATGCTCCAACCATAAAGGTGGTAGATCTCTCTTACTTCAGACAAGACGGACATGCATAGCAACTCACATGATATCCAACAAAGAATAGTTGATGGCGTCCCCAGAAGCATGGTTATCGCACAACAAGCAACTTAATAAGAGATAAAATGCATAAGTACATATTCAATACCACAATAGTTTTTAAGTTATTTGTCCCATGAGCTATATATTGCAAAGGTGAATGATGGAATTTTAAAGGTAGCACTCAAGCAATTTACTTTGGAATGGCGGATAAATACCATGTAGTAGGTAGGTATGGTGGACACAAATGGCATAGTGGTTGGCTCAAGTATTTTGGATGCATGAGAAGTATTCCCTCTCGATACAAGGTTTAGGCTAGCAAGGTTATTTGAAACAAACACAAGGATGAACAGTACAGCAAAACTCACATAAAAGACATATTGTAAACATTATAAGACTCCACACCGTATTCCTTGTTGTTCAAACTCAATACTAGATATTATCTAGACTCTAGAGAAACCAAATATGCAAACCAAATTAGCAAGCTCTAAGTATTTCTTCATTAATGGGTTCAAAGTATATGATGCAAGAGCTTAAACATGAGCACAATAATTGCCAAGTATCAAATTATCCAAGACATTTTAGAGTTACTACATGTAGCATTTTCCAATTCCAACCATATAACAATTTAACGAAGAAGAAACTTCGCCATGAATACTATGAGTAGAGCCTAAGGACATATTTGTCCATATGCTATAGCGGAGCGTGTCTCTCTCCCATAAAGTGAATGCTAGGATCCATTTCATTCAAACAAAACAAAAACAAAAACAAACTGACGCTCCAAGCAAAGTACATAAGATGTGACGGAATAAAAATATAGTTTCAGGGGAGGAACCCGATAATGTTGTCGATGAAGAAGGGGATGCCTTGGGCATCCCCAAGCTTAGACGCTTGAGTCTTCTTATAATATGCAGGGGTGAACCACCGGGGCATCCCCAAGCTTAGAGCTTTCACTCTCCTTGATCATATTGCATCATACTCCTCTCTTGATCCTTGAAAACTTCCTCCACACCAAACTCGAAACAACTCATTAGAGGGTTAGTGCATAATAAAAATTCACATGTTCAGAGGTGGCACAATCATTCTTAACACTTCTGGACATTGCATAAAGCTACTGGACATTAATGGATCAAAGAAATTCATCGAACATAGCAAAAGAGGCAATGCAAAATAAAAGACAGAATCTGTCAAAACAGAACAGTCCGTAAAGAAGGATTTTATTAGGCCACCAGACTTGCTCAAACGAAAATGCTCAAATTGAATGAAAGTTGCGTACATATCTGAGGATCATGCTCGTAAATTGGCGTAATTTTCTGAGCTATCTACAGGGAGATAGACCCAGATTCGTGACAGCAAAGAAATCTGGAACTGCGTAGTAATCCAAATCTAGTACTTACTTTTTTATCAAAGACTTTACTTGGCACAACAAAACATAAAACTAAGATAAGGAGAGGTTGCTACAGTAGTAAACAACTTCCAAGACACAAATATAAAACAAAAATACTGGAGTAAAAAATTGGGTTGTCTCCCATAAGCGCTTTTCTTTAACGCCTTTCAGCTAGGCGCAGAAAGTGTATCTCAAGTAACATCGAGAGATGAAGCATCAACATCATAATTTTTTCTAATGATAGAATCATAAGGTAACTTCATTCTCTTTCTAGGGAAGTGTTCCATACCTTTCTTGAGAGGAAATTGATATTTAATATTACCTTCCTTCATATCAATAGTAGCACCAACGGTTCGAAGAAAAGGTCTTCCCAATATAATGGGGCAAGATGCATTGCATTCAATATCAAAGACAACAAAATCAACGGGGACAAGGTTATTGTTAACCATAATATGAACATTATCAACTTTCCCCAAAGGTTTCTTTTTAGCATTATCAGCGAGATTAACATCCAGATAACAATTTTTCAATGGTGGCAAGTCAAGCATATCATAGACTTTTTTAGGCATAACAGAAATACTTGCACCAAGATCACATAAAGCATTACAATCGAAATCTTTAACTCTCATTTTAATGATGGGCTCCCAACCATCTTCTAGCTTTCTAGGAATAGAAGTTTCAAGTTTTAGTTTTTCTTCTCTAGCTTTTATGAGAGCATTTGTAATATGTTTTGTGAAAGCCAAATTTATAGCGCTAGCATTGGGACTTTTAGCAAGTTTTTGCAAGAACTTTATAACTTCAGAGATGTGGCAATCATCAAAATCTAAATCATTATAATCTAAAGCAATGGGATTATCATCCCCAAGGTTGGAAAAAATTTCAGCAGTTTTATCACAGGCAGTTTCAGTAGTTTTAGCAGTTTCAGGTAATTTTGCGCGCTTTGCACTAGGAGTAGAAGCATTGCCAACACCAATTATTTCACCATTGATAGTAGGAGGTGCAGCAACATATGAATCATTAGCTTTGCTAGTGGTGGTAATAGTCCAAACTTTAGCTACATTTTCCTTTTTAGCTAGTTTTTCATTTTCTTCTCTATCCCACCTAGCACGCGAGTTCAGCCATTAATCTTATATTCTCATTAATTCTAATTTGGATGGCATTTGCTGTAGTAACAATTTTATTTTCAATATCCCTATTAGGCATAACTTTCGATTTCAAAAGATCAACATCAGAGGCAAGACTATCAACTCTAGAAACAAGAATGTCAATTTTATTGAGTTTTTCCTCAACAGATTTGTTAAAAGCGAGTTTGTGTACTAATAAATTCTTTAAGCATGGCTTCAAGTCCAGGGGTGTATTCCTATTGTTGTTGTAAGAATTCCCATAAGAATTAGGATAACCGTTACCATTATTATAAGGATATGGCCTATAGTTATTACTAGAATTGTTCCGATAAGCATTGTTGTTGAAATTATTATTTTTAATGAAGTTTACATCAACATGTTCTTCCTGAGCAACCAATGAAGCTAATGGAACATTATTAGGATCAACATTAGTCCTATCATTCGCAAGCATAGACATAATAGCATCAACCTTATCATTCAAGGAAGAGGATTCTTCAACAGAATTTACCTTCTTACCTTGTGGAGCTCTTTCCGTGTGCCATTCGGAGTAATTAACCATCATATTATCAAGGAGCTTTGTTGCTTCACCAAGATGATGGACATAAAGGTACCTCCAGCAGCTGAATCCAATAAATTCCGCGAAGACAAATTTAGTCCCGCATAGAAGGTTTGGATGATCATCCAAGTAGTCGATCCATGGGTTGGGCAGTTTTTAACCGAGAGATTTCATTCTTTCCCAAGCTTGAGCAACATGTTCATTATCCAATTGTTTAAAATTCATTATGCTACTCCTCAAAGATATAATTTTAGCAGGGGGATAATATCTACCAATAAAAGCATCCTTGCATTTAGTCCGAGGAATCAATACTATTCTTAGGCAGAGATAGCAACCAATCTTTAGCTCTTCCTCTTAATGAGAAAGGAAACAATTTTAATTTTATAATGTCACCATCTACATCTTTATACTTTTGCATTTCACATAGTTCAATAAAATTATTGAGATGGGCAGCAGCATCATCAGAACTAACACCAGAAAATTGCTCTCGCATAACAAGATTCAGTAAAGCAGGTTTAATTTCAAAGAATTCTGCTGGCAGTAGCGAGTGGAGCAATAGGTGTGCATACGAAATCATTATTATTTGTGCTAGTGAAGTCACACAACTTAGTATTTTCAGGGTTGGCCATTTTAGCAATAGTAAATAAAGCAAACTAGATAAAGTAAATGCAAGTAAACTAATTTTTTTGTGTTTTTGATATAGCAAACAAGATAGTAAATAAAGTAAAGCTAGCAACTAATTTTTTTTGTGTTTTGATATAATGCAGCAAACAAAGTAGTAAATAAAATAAAGCAAGACAAAAACAAAGTAAAAAGATTGAGAAGTGGAGACTCCCCTTGCAGCGTGTCTTGATCTCCCCGGCAACGGCGCCAGAAAATGTGCTTGATGGCGTGTATTTCACACGTTCGTTGGGCAACCCCAAGAGGAAGGTATGATGCGCACAGCAGCAAGTTTTCCCTCGGAAAGAAACCAAGGTTTATCGAACCAGGAGGAGCCAAGAAGCACGTTGAAGGTTGATGGCGGCGGGATGTAGTGCGGCGCAACACCAGAGATTCCGGCGCCAACGTGGAACCTGCACAACACAACCAAAGTACTTTGCCCCAACGAAACAGTGAGGTTGTCAATCTCACCGGCTTGCTGTAACAAAGGATTAACCGTATTGTGTGGAAGATGATTGTTTGTAGAGAAAACAGTAAAAACAAGTATTGCAGCAGATTGTATTTCAGTATTAAAGAATGGACCGGGGTCCACAGTTCACTAGAGGTGTCTCTCTCCCATAAGATAAAAGCATGTTGGGTGAACAAATTACAGTCGGGCAATTGACAAATAGAGAGGGCATAACAATGCACATACATGACATGATAAGTATAGTGAGATTTAATTGGGCATTACGACAAAGTACATAGACCGCCATCCAATCGCATCTATGCCTAAAAAGTCCACCTTCGAGGTTATCATCCGAACCCCTCCGGTATTAAGTTGCAAAGCAACGGACAATTGCATTAAGTATGGTGCGTAATGTAATCAACAACTACATCCTCGGACATAGCGCCAATGTTTTATCCCTAGTGGCAACAGACACAACACAACCTTAGAACTTTCATCCATTGTCCCGGTGTCAATGCGAGGCATGAACCCACTATCGAGCATAAATACTCCCTCTTGGAGTTAAAAGCAAAAACTTGGCCAGAGCCTCTACTAGTAACGGAGAGCATGCAAGATCATAAACAACACATATGTAATAACTTGATAATTAACATGACATGGTATTCTCTATCCATCGGATCCCGACAAACACAACATATAGAATTACGGATAGATGATCTTGATCATGTTAGGCAGCTCACAAGATCCAACAATGAAGCACAATGAGGAGAAGACAACCATCTAGCTACTGCTATGGACCCATAGTCCAGGGGTGAACTACTCACTCATCACTCCGGAGGCGACCATGGCGGTGTAGAGTCCTCCGGGAGATGAATCCCCTCTCCGGCGGGGTGCCGGAGGAGATCTCGAGAATCCCCGAGATGGGATCGGCGGCGGCGGCGTCTCGATAAGGTTTTCCGTATCGTGGTTTTTCGCCTCGGGGTTTCGCGACGGAGGCTTTAAGTAGGCGGAAGGGCGGAGTCGGGGGCCGGACGAGGGGCCACACCATAGGGCGGCGCGGGCCCCCCGGGCCGCGCCACCTTGTGGTGTCGCCACCTCGTGGCCCCACTTCGTGTGTTCTTCGGTCTTCCGGAAGCTCCGTGGAAAAATAGGCCCCTGGGTCTTCGTTTCGTCCAATTCCGAGAATATTTCGTTACTAGGATTTCTGAAACCAAAAACAGCAGAAAACAGGAACCGGCACTTCGGCATCTTGTTAATAGGTTAGTTCCAGAAAATGCACGAATATGACATAAAGTGTGCATAAAACATGTAGGTATCATCAATAATATGGCATAGAACATAAGAAATTATCGATACGTCGGAGACGTATCATCCACCTTCAGGTTATTGATGGCGTGTAACTCACACGTTCGTTGGGAATCCCAAGAGGAAGGTATGATGCGCACAGCAATAAGTTTCCCTCGAAAAGAAACCAAGGTTTATCGAACCGGGAGGAGCCAAGAAGCACATTGAAGGTTGATGGCGGCGGGATGTAGTGCGGCGCAACACCGTGGATTCGGCGCCAACGTGGAACCCGCACAACACAACCAAAGTACTTTGCCCCAACGAAACGAGTGAGGTTGTCAATCTCACCGGCTTAGCTGTAACAAAGGATTAACCGTATTGTGTGGAAGATGATTGTTTGCGTAAAACGAGTAAAGAACAATTGCGATAGATTGTATGCGATGTAAAGAATAGGACCGGGGTCCACAGTTCACTAGAGGTGTCTCTCCCATAAGATAAAAGCATGTTGGGTGAACAAATTACAGTCGGGCAATTGACAAATAGAGAGGGCATAACAATACACATACATGATATGATAAATATAGTGAGATTTAATTGGTCATTACGACAAAGTACATAGACCGCTATCCAGCATGCATCTATGCCTAAAAATTCCACCTTCAGGTTATCATCCGAACCGCTTCCAGTATTAAGTTGCAAAACAACAGACAATTGCATTAAGTACTGTACGTAATGTAATCAGTAACTACATCCTTAGACATAGCATCAATGTTTTATCCCTAGTGGCAACAACACATCCACAATTTTAGAACTTCCTATCACTGTCCCAGATTTAATGGAGGCATGAACCCACTATCGAGCATAAATACTCCCTCTTGGAGTTAAGAGCAAAAACTTGGCCAGAGCCTCTACTAATAACGGAGAGCATGCAAGATCATAAACAACACATAGGTAATAGATTGATAATTAACATAGCATAGTATTCTCTATCCATCGGATCCCGACAAACACAACATATAGTATTACAGATAGATGATCTTGATCATGTTAGGCAGCTCACAAGATCCAACAATGAAGCACAATGAGGAGAAGACAACCATCTAGCTACTGCTATGGACCCATAGTCCAGGGGTGAACTACTCACTCATCACTCCGGAGGCGACCATGGCGGTGAAGAGTCCTCCGGGAGATGATTCCCCTCTCCGGCGAGGTGCGGGAGGTGATCTCCGAATCCCCCGAGATGGGATTGGCAGCGGCGACGTCTCGATGAGGTTTTCCGTATCGTGGCTCTCGGTACGGAGGGTTTCGCGACGAAGGCTTTAAGTAGGCGGAAGGGCGGAGTCGGGAGAGTCACGGGGGCCCCACACGCTAGGGCCGCGCGGGCCCCCTCTGGGCCGCGCCGCCCTGGTGTGGCGGCGCCCGTGGCCCCACTTCGTCTCCCCCTCCGGTCTTCCGGAAGCTTCGTGTAAAAATAGGCCCACGGGCGTTGATTTCGTCCAATTCCGAGAATATTTCCTTACTAGGATTTCGAAACCAAAAATAGCAGAAAACGACAATCGGCTCTTCGGCATCTTGTTAATAGGTTAGTGCCGGAAAATGCATAAATACGACATATAATGTGTATAAAACATGTAGATATCATCAATAATGTAGCATGGAACATAAGAAATTATCGATACGTCGGAGACGTATCGGCATCCCCAAGCTTAGTTACTGCTCGTCCCGAGCAGGTAAACGATAACAAAGATAATTTACGGAGTGACATGCCATCATAACCTTGATCATACTATTGTAAGCATATGTAATGAATGCAGCGATCAAAACAATGGTAATGACATGA